>NC_077222.1:101598774-101898774 GCF_024763615.1 Phlebotomus papatasi | reverse complement strand
TTACCGTTTGGGATTTCATAATCTGTTAAAGAACTAATGGACAAAGAGTTGAGATACTACACAGTAAAAAATGTGTAAAATTTTACTACTAGTGCAAAATCGATAATTTTAGTTGTTTAATTATAAAATGTTAAAAAAATGCACAATAATTTGGTAATTTATTGTCACGTGATTGAAAATTACCACTATTATAGTTGAAAAATTTTCAACAACGTTGTTTAATTTGAAAATGTGTAAAATTTTAACACTATAATAGTGTGAAATCGGATAAATTAATTATTTAATTGCGATCTGTGTAAAATTTCTCACTATTATAGTCATAAAAAATTTTCAACTATGTTTTGTAATTTAAAACTGTTGAAAAATTCTACAAATTATCACTATTATAGTATGATTATAGTTTTTCATATTATTATAGTGTGAAAACATACACAACTTTATGGTATTTTTCGTCACATGATCAAAAATTAACACTATTATAGTTTGATGATAATTTTTCACACTATTATAGTGCGAAGCCTTGTGTATTTCAGCCAAAGATATTGAATTTTTAAACAAAAGTTGTGTAAAAATTGTTGAATTTCCATTTAAGACATATACTTCAGTCGAGATACTTTTCATTGTGCAAAAGTCATATAGAACATCAAATATATATATGCATAATAAGTATAAGATCCGAGCATAAGATGTAATTATCTCGCATTAGGGAGGATCCCGAGCACAGGAAAAAACATTACAAATGTCTAAAAAGGCAATAAAAAAACTAAAATAAATTAAATGAAATGAAAATTCAACAATTTTTGAGTTTACACACAAAAATTCAACAACTCCAAATTCAACAACTCCAAATTCAACAACTTGAAGTTCAACAACTTTAAATTAAACATTTTTTTCAAATTTAACACTATAATAGTGGTGTGAAAGATTACACACTATAATAGTGTTAATTTTTTTTACTATGTAGGTTTCGTTAGGGCCCAAATAGACCCAAGCTGGTCCCTTAGAATATTTATCTTGTAAAAGTTTATTAGAACTAGCTTCTTCGCAATGCATAAACTCCCATTGGTATTGGACATCTTAGATGTCTCTCAGAACGGTACCGATTTTCCTTAAAGAGTTCCTAGTATTAGCATATGAGTTATCCTTTCGGGAGAGCCTCAAGCGGATCAGTGGACAGGGTAGTGTCTCTATGACTTCGAGGTCTCGGGTTCAAAGCTGAACAGCAGCAGAAAAATATGTCTCATGCCATATCGGCTTTGAAATCGCCTAGTGAATGAATGAATGGTAATACCAATGGTTCACATTATCAAAAAAGTGAACCGCCTAGACAATTGAGGCTGGTAGGGCTGGTACAAGAACGAGTTTGGGCATGAAAGTGGTACTTCAGTCGATACAAATATTCACTGTCACTGATCCAAACACATACCCGTTTCGGAGGATAAGATGGAGTAGGAATGGGGAAGCATAACGGGCCCAATTATAGCCTGGATGCATCGGTAATCCGAAATGGAGAACTGACCACTGGTAAAATCTTAATCTTATCCTACCCTTTAGGGAGGGTCATTGTAGGAAGATCATGTGGGTTAGTTCATGTTAGATCGTCATAGGACGCTGAGGGTCCTGATCACTCTGGTAGTCAAGGTGCTCACAGAATCCTTGATGGATTTAACACGTGGTCAGTGAAGATTGATCCCAAACTGTCATACACTGTAGGTTTAGGATCATCGATCTGAAGTCCTTTCATTCATTAATTTTCTAACGCTTCTCGATTCTTGCCCACTTAAGGAAGATGTTCGCGGTCGATCCCAAGTCGATTTAAGGTAAGATCCTGAATGTGCTTCAGCTACCTTGTCCTAGGTCTGTTCCGAAGTTCTTTGCTCTTTACAATATCTTGCATATCGTTTCTGAAAAACCTTTCTTCAATCAGTCAAGTCAAGTTCTTAGTTCCTCACGAAGGACTACGTTCCTCACAAAGGACTACGTTCCTGACTCGATCAGGATCCGATCTACCATGTCCGATCGCTGAGAACCGTTCTTAAACATTAGAATTAAAGAAAAGCTTAGGAACAGGAGGGTCAAAGTCACCCGGACCCTTAGTATTGCTGCGGACATACCGTGTTTAGGGGATGCTAAACGGGATAAAAACCATGTTTTCGTTAAATTTAAATTTACCCTTATACTTCATGCGAACAACTCATACCCGCTATTAAGAAAAGCTATCAGGAGTTCAATTTGAGGCTCGGGTGTACAGTACAATCTGTTCTCGAGTGAGTATGAATAGTCTTACTGCAACTATTTTGCTTGCGATACTGTCATTTCTTTGTAATGCATATCTCTGCTCTAGTGCAGATTGAGCTGCAGAATATTCATCTTAATTCCTCTTACTCTTTTTGTGGAATAAAATTGTTGAGTTTCTCTATGGCCTTCTTAAATTATTTCTGCACATTCCCAGTTTCGAAGAAAGGAAATTTTATTCTGAATTCAATCCTAAAATCTAGCTTAAAACAGGAAAAACATCAATTACAAAATTATTTAATAGTTTATGGGCAATTTACTCATAGATATGAGTCTTAATGGGTTAACAAATGATGTATAATTCTCTCGTCTTAAAATCTAATACCATCATAATTAGCTCGTTTTTCGATGTCTCGCGGAAGAAAGAGGCAGAGAAATTAGTATTTTTTTACCCACGATATTTTATTTTGAAAATTACCTCCAAAGTGTCCTCAATTCATTCATTTGTATAATATATCAATTAGAAAAGAAAATGTATTTTTTTTCTTTGGCTTCTTTTCTATAGTGTTTTTCTTACCACGTGATATTCTGATTAATTGAAAAATTCACCATGAAGTGAGAGTGTAATTACGAATGAGAAGTTTTTTTTTTACTATTATTATTATATTCTTGTTAAAAACCTACGCATTTGATGAGCATTCAATTAAGTACGGCACTAATTGCTTCGTTGGAAGGGAGAGAGAGACATTATAAATTCAATCAAATAAAATGGAAGAAATTCCCATCCGCTGCTTCAAAAGTGGCTCAAACATGTGGAAATATTCAAGGATCTTATGCTCTACAATTTGTGAAGGACATGTTAGATATCATGCATTTATTAAATACTTACAAAATAGTTGTACACAGAAGTTCGATAAAAATGATGAGGCTGATGATTTATAATACATAGGGTAAAGGCTCATAATTTTGGACAGTCTGCTTATACGCATCGATGTTCCAAGTTTGAAGTGCGATAATTTCAATACTAATTGATTTTTTTGTTACTCTCTTTTCCGAAGGGTTTGTGTAGAAACTTGGCAAGGGTTTATTGTCTTTGATTCTACCAAAATTAGTCTTAATACGTTTAAAAATGAATTGATATGTAGAGGTAAATTTGACTCTTATTTTGGACAACTTGGTTATTAATTTGGACGACTTGGCTGTAAATTTGGACAGCTAATCCGCCTCAACAGGATGCCCATTGTTCTTCATTTCATGAACCAATCTTACCAAGTCCCCCTCCTGTTTATGTAAGGGAAACGTAGAATGTCACAATAAGCCCGGAAACTTTCCATATCATTCATTAAAGTGAGTTGACTTCGGTACTCCAAGTTCGTGCGGATTAGCGTATTTCTTGACCTTTCCGGGAGCCTTTCAAGGCTTTTCTCACTACATCTCGTTCGCAGAGATGATGCTCCTTTGTTTCTCCAGGCATTTGTACAACCTAGTCCTCACAAAAGCTAAAACTTCACGAAATTTCCAGAGAAAAACACCTGTCCAAAATAAGGATTATCACCTCACTGGTAAATGTCTTAAAAGATTGCGCATTTTTCACACGAAATACGTAATTCAGAAGGCAAATCTCACTCCAGGTCAAATGTACAAATCACCACTAACGTGAATCAACACAATATTCAATGAATATTCAATAATATCACTCAAAAAAGCGAAGAAACATTGTTAGTACTTCACCACAACTAAATAAGACTGAAGTAAACACAAAGTTCTGTCATATTTCTCGTAAGCAATTGCTCACACTGAATTTTCAACAAAGCAATTTTAACTCAAATCATATTCAAAATTTAACGTATTTAGTGTTAAAGTCTTCCAAAAAGAACAAATAGGGTAAAATGGTACAAGTTGGACAGTGGTACAAGTTGGACACTGGTACAATTTGGAGAGGGCTTTTTGTCTTTATAAATTTAGTACTTCATTTTTATTTGTATATTTTTAATGCTTTAGTTTTATAATATGATTCCTTGTGCTTAAAAACAAATTTCGTACTGTATTTATCAAGAAAAAAGCCATGTCCAAATTGTACCGGCGAATTGTCCAACTTATAACACTAATTCCAAATTATATCACTTTACCCTATTTAGATATAATTCATTATTCATCAAATATTGGAATAAAAATCCATAATTTTAATCAATTTATTTTTAGTGTCCAATTTTACCCTCAAAGTGTCCAAATTTAGAAACTGTCCAAAATTATGAGCCTTTCCCCTAATTTATTATTTTTTGTTTTATTTGATTGTATTTTTGATGAAAAACTCTAGATTAGGAAGAAGTACAAATATAATGAAATCAGTCTAGATTAGTCAAAGTTCGCCAAATCATTGTTTAGTAGCTTTTTAGGCATCCTTTCAGCTGCGACATATGTGTCCCAGCCGTCCCAGCCGTTTGATTTGACGTGTTCTGATGGAGGCCATAATATCTGGCTCCTCATAAAGGAGGTCCAGCTTATGGTTCGTCCGGATACGGTACTCTCCACGGAGCCATAGATCCGTCTCAGCATTCGTCTCTCGAAGAGTATTGCATAATTTTAATTATTTAGTTGCAATGTCCGATGTTTCCCTCAAAGTGGCCGGTATTGCAAGCTATCCGATATAATGCTCCATTACTCTAAATAAGTTAGTTAGGGGAAACTGGGGCACCACCAAACACGGGGTACCACCAAACAGTAATTTTTATTTCTAAACTACTTGGACTATCTCGACCATTCCTTCAGTGGACAAGCATCCCTATTGTGCCTATAAATTCCTATCGGTCTTATCTTCTGATATCCAATGTCCGATTAGAAAATCGCAGTGTTTGGTGGTACCCCGTGTTTGGTGTTGCCCCAGTTTCCCCTAATTTTTTTTTATAAGTTAAGATTATGCTCCCCTATCCGTAAGCAAAGTTCGCATGTACAGGATAAGACTGATACAGTATAAATCTTTAATACTCTACAAAAAGTTAAAAACAAACGATTAATTGCGGTCAGTCATTAATTTTGTGAGTTGTTTTTTTTATCAATAAACGATTTGAATTACATGACTAAGTGCTCTTAAGAGGGAATTAAAGATTAAACTTCCAAAACTTTGATACTTAAAATAAAAAAAGAAGTTTTTTTTTTGGATACCATCCTGTTCAATTCTGATTTATCTGCTCTGTACTGCAAAAAACCGGCGCATTATTCTATTCTTAATCGTGATGTTTTGATATTTAAGAATTAAGAACGTGAAACACGTATTTCTAGTTTTCCGTGGATAATTTATAGAATTTTTTGGCACATTTTTTTTTTCATTCATTATCATAATTGTGTAAATTGACTCACTATCTACATGTGATTCTTTTTGGGTGTAATTGGAAGGTCAGGAAGGCTTCTTTTATTTTGATTTTTCTTCTCGAAAAAATATTCTCACTGGATTGGAATTGGGGTTACACGTTTCTGTCTTCTGTTTAACAAAATTGCGTGTATCTGTGGCATTTTATTTCTCCTCGAAGACAACATTTTTATCTAGAAATTCAAATCACGCGGTGAAAATGATTGAGAATATTTTAATCAATGATGATGCCATTTGCAAAATAATATAAAACTCTGAGAGTGACTCAAAAGTGGGAAGGTGAGATTTATTTTTTTAATTTTTTTTTCTTAGCAATAGACTGCGAAAAGCTAGACATGAGAATGTAGGAAACTAAATTGACATAAGATATAGCGAAATTTATATGAACAGGAATAAGCACACATAATAACTTTCTAATCGTATTTGTGATATTTTGTTGTTTTTTTTTTCTATTTTGCTTCTAAAACTTTGTTCACTTTATTAATTTCAGTGTGAATAATATTTCCAGTGTTTGAACAGTGTGATGATTTTTTTTCTTGCAGTATTTCTTGGACTTTTTTGTGGAATAATAGAAGTAAAAAAAAACTCATCTCGGTGAGATTTAATAATAAAAATTTCCTTCAGTCTTTGATTTACTGGAGTGTTCTTTTCCAACAATTTTCAATGCATGAGTGAATAAGTGCAAATAAAAAAGTAGCAGAAAATTCGTCAATGTGAGTGTGCAGTAATTTGTAATTTTCTGGGACATACACTCTCAATGAAAGCAATTTTTCCACCTGTATTTTTTTTGAGGCTTTTGTGGAATCGAGAAGAAGGAGAAGGGGGGTTTAGGCAGAAAAAGAGAGGCGTAAAATCAATCAGTTAGCACATATAGAAAATCTATATACACAGAAGGTTCTTTTTTTCCGCATAGAAAAATTTTCGTGATTAAAAGGTGTGTGGGATTCCCATTTCTTTGTGTCATATTATGATACCTCTCTTGTACCCAGAGGCCTCAGTCAATGTGCTTTATGGGGCTCTTTTACAGAATCATCACGATACGGTGGATGATCGTGAAAATGAACACAAGATCTCTTTCACTCTCTCACGATCATCTCTCAGTGTTGCGTTTCATTCATGTGATCATCGCATTGATTGAAGGTTTTTTTTTAATCTGCGTCATTCCCGCAATTGCATCTCCAAGTTTTATTGCATATGATCATCGCGTGTTTTATTAATATTCCGAAAATGAGTCGCAGAGAAAATTAAAGGGGGTCTCTACAAATTTTAAATGATTATCTGTGAACGTTTGACTAATAACAGAAGATTGATTGAAGTTTAGCCATTTTTGACCCAGAGAGAAATTGAACTTTTCAGAGTGAAACTTTCGGTTTACGTACGCTGAAGTTGGAAATGACGTCTCCTACGAACGATGTGTAGGTAGAGAGAGGTAGGGTAGTTTCAGATATCCACGTTTTTAAGTTTACAAAATACAGCTAGTTTCTCTTGGGTGTTTTCTATTTATAGATTAGGGTGAAAGGAACGTCTATTGACACTTTAAGAACTCGTGTCAGCACCTATTGACACCCTACTCTGTACCATTTGGGATATGAAATTTGAACATTTCTGTTTATACTAAAACGTATATTACAGAAAAAACGTTATATTACTTATACTTTACTAGATACACTAAATAATTTTCAACATTTTTACAAAAGTGTCAATAGGGGTTCCCTGTGGAACCGATGTTCCTCCGACCCTACTTTTCATATACATACTAATTTCTTATCCCAAAATTTTATATTTTCTAAAGTCATTCATGCCACAAATTACCGCACACTCTCCTATATCCTGTCCTTACAACAGATCATGATTATATTTGACTGAACTAACTCTATCACCTGATAAGGCGCTTTCATACATTTTGCATGAAGGAATGCATTAGCCAGTACCAGTACACAGTTTTCAGTTAAAAACTTTATGGCGCTGGCACACCTTTTCAATTGAGTGAAATTCAATCGATTGAAATTTTACCTCTTTCTCTTTTAAACTGAAATTAGATATAGCTGTCCTTTTCGGTCAAATGAAAATTAAAATCGAAATTGAAAATGAAATTGAAATTCCAATTTTCATTTGGCAGAAAAAGACAAATATATCTTATTTCACTTTGAAAGAGTAAGAAGTAAAATTTCAATCGGTTGAAATTCCCTCAATTGAAAAGGTGTGCCAGCGCCATTATAATTTACGTTTCAAAAATTACTTTACGATTTTCGTTAACATTGGGATCTTATTAAGAACTAAACTAAAAACAAACAGGTTGTACTCTCTTTAATTTTTTCTAGTAAAAGAGCATTTTTTATTAAATTAATTTTATTTATTAAAGTGCTATCAGCAGCTGATTACTGGTAGCGTTAGATTTGCAATTTCGGTCAACGTAGAATTCCGAAAAATCCAATTTGGAAGCTATGATTAGAACTGGAATCTAGTAACAATTGAGTGCTTGAGTACTTTGAAGATTATCTCTTAAGTACTTTAAAGATTAAATAACTGAATTTTATCAAGTTTTAAGAGGATTGTCCAAAGTCTAAATTGGTTTGTCCGAAATTCTGCGTCATCCGAAATTTCAAATTTCAATCAAGCCTAGGACCAGCACTTTGATTGTAGCGCCTGTTAAGTAAGTTAAGACCCTTGCTTATGCATTTCTCTATAGATCTTGCAACTTTTTATCCAAATACCTGTTCAATTCAAAAGTTTGTTGACATTTATGACTCTTAGTTATGTTATTTTTTTTGTATAAAGCAAATATGCTAAAAATTGTTGTGGTTTTTCTCAGTTGTATTGTGGTTCTTCCTCATTGCAGCTTTTGGAAGAATTCACAGTGAGTAAGAGTATGTAAATTTACCACAAAAATGTAGGGAGAAGTAAACCGTGCTTCGTACGATCCCAAGCTTTGTAATGACTAATTTCTTGGTATGTTTCTCGATAAATGTGATTCAGTGCACCTATATTTTAAAAACTAGGGGAAATTGACCAGTTTTTGAAATATGTGGGGTCATCATCACATATTTATTCATAGGTAAAAATTGGTCATTACGGAGCTTGCGATCGTACGAAGCATGAGCACTTTCCCCTATATAAAAGAATATTTAGAAGTCAAGCGTTTTTACGTCAGGATTATTTCAGAATTCGGAGAATATTTTAAAGTAGAGTCTCGCTCGATCGGCTCTTTCTTAATCGGGCGAAAAATTTTGTTGACAATTTTAACGTTTAATTATGAAGCTAATTTGCTCAGATTCGCTGTAGTTCTTCCTATTTTATCGTGATTCTTTATAATTGAGAGCTTTTTGAGGAATTTACAAAGGCTTTGACGCCGAAATCTATCGATAAATCGGATGAAATTTTGCCGCAAATGCCCAATTGAGAGAGAGTCTACTGTAAATGACATAACCTTACTTTTAGAGGTTATGTCTTCAACATGAAGTTGTTGAGCTTTAGATGATCTTCAACACAGATTTCTTATGCCATGTTAATGTGTGTTCCCCATTTTCCTACAGTTCCCCTGTCAATTCATCATCGAATTGAGATTAATTCTTCTTCAATAACTTCTTTCTCATTTACCAGCATTCGTAAAATAAATGAAGCCGAATCTCTATTTGGGAAAGCATACAGAATACTTATTACAAAACACCTTTTCATCTGATATACACCTCTGTTGTAATGAGCTCCAAAATGGTACTGTTGAGAGTTCCTCCCTGAACTTGTTGAAATGTGTTTATTTTCAATTTCGAAAATGAAAATTATAAGCTATTATATATTGATTTAGCTAAAAATTCATAACTCATTCCGCGCATTTGATTACATAAGATTAATGTGCACACCGTGGTTTTTCTTGAATGGGAGCCGCAAGAGTGTGTACGACCAGAAAAAAAAAATAACAGGCAGTTTGAATTCTTTTCACCGACAATTCACCATGCCCAAGTACATAGCCAAAAATGAAAAGATCTTTTTTGGATCTCGGTCCGCGAGATGGGTTTCCAATGGTGAGGAGAGATGGTCACACAAAAACAGATGACGATTTCTGCTGTGTTTTTATCCCCGGACCCCAAGCACTATTATATCAACAACTGGTAGAACAGGATTTTTCTTTTATTGAATATCGTCTTATATGTCTTATACCTTTGGTGAGATTGTGAATAGGAACCCTCTACATCTCCACATATTCCAGTATAAATATCTTTGAGAGAGGCGTTATAAAATATTCTATACCGCGAAGGTCACACCAACTGCTACTTTTGCATGTACAAAAAGAACAACGCGTGATATTTCATTCCAAATGGTAGCATATCTGACTACATAGAAATTCCCTCCAAAGCCACAGTAATGCCTATATATCTTAAGAAAATTGTCTCAATGAACTTTTTGGTTTGTCCTACAAAATCACATTGAACAACCACCAATCAAATAATCAATTGATCACCCATTGGTCCCAGAAGCCATTCTCTTCCAAAAAAAAAAAACTCCAACAATTGGGAATTTCAACAATTCTGTTCAAATGTTTGTTCTACTTTACTCAATTATTTCAATAATTCTGTATCAAAAAACACAATTTTCAATTTGGAAAATTCTTTTT
Organism: Phlebotomus papatasi; assembly: GCF_024763615.1. Taxonomy (NCBI): domain Eukaryota; kingdom Metazoa; phylum Arthropoda; class Insecta; order Diptera; family Psychodidae; genus Phlebotomus; species Phlebotomus papatasi. The sequence continues at coordinate 101,888,563 of NC_077222.1, read as the reverse complement.
GAACCCGTGCACCGTCTATAACCCCAAATATTTGATGTGAGAGAAAGAAATTAAATGATCCACAGACTTGAATTATGTAGCGATTGACGATGCAATTAAGTTTACATTGCATAATGTTTCACTCCGAAAAAAAAGGCGCCGAGCTAACACAAACACGCATACACATCATAATTGTGAAACAATTGGATGAAATACTCTCTTAGCAAGTGTTATAATGATGAAAGAAGTTCGTAGCATTCTTTTTTCTTTACACTCTTTCATGACTTATAATATAACTATATATCTTGGTGGAGTGCGAAAGAAGATCATCTGAGCAATTTGTTGAGTTTGTTCACACAAAGCTATTACAGAGCTTGGTACCAATTTAAAAGATCTCAACTTTTTCTCAGTTGGCAAAATCCTTTCACATTTTAAGGTGACAATTTGCACATGTGAGAGAATATTAGACTTTTTAATGCACGCACATTTAAAAATAAAATATAGCATTTATAATTTTGTGATTCAGAGAGGTATAATTTCGACTAACTTCTCATATTTACCGGAATAAGAAAAGAATTGTAATATCAAATTAACTTACAATTGATCGTAACAAATTTCGTGAACAATATAAGTATGACAAATTAAGTTTAAAATAACTAAAATGTTTAATACGTCATAATGTATGAACATCCAATTCATGTTATTTCAGGGGGATAGGGTAACGTGTGGTTTTTCTGGACAAGTTGCTTTTCGAGACATAGGGTGGAATAACCGACTATCGCCATGTTTAGGAAAAAATTAAATTCATTTAATCATAACTTTTGAATCCTTGTTACAAGATAAGTCAAATTTGACACAAAGTTACTTAGATGTATTGGCTCTAGATACGTGAAAACAATAATCCTAGAACATAACGCTGGACTACTTAAAAAACTGATTTTTATTAATAATGCAAAAATAACCATTTCGTCGCCACTTTTTACCACTTTTCGCCAGTTTTGTAAAATTTGTAACCACTTCTCGCCACCCACTTGAAAAGAACCACACTCGGTTATTTTAGGCAAAGCTATGAAAAGAATACATTTACCATTTCTCTTTCCTTGTGATCACTTTATTATTACTCTCTTTAAATGATTTTTCTTCACTTTTATTTGAGAAATCAAATTATGGGGCTTTTGCAGAAAGTAAGCAATGCAGATTTGACAACTGAGAATGTACGAAGTGAAGTTAGCGTCGCCTATTGAAAAGATATGGCGACAGGTGGTAAAATCAATTCCAGAATATTACCACTTCTCGCCATGCCTCATTTTTATACAAAAATAATATAAAATGAAATATTAATTGACTAAATACAAATTTTATGTAGTCCACAAGTGCAATTAAATATTCAATAGACAAATTATTTACCCAAATAGGTATTTTGGCCTGATGAAAATTTGACGACACTTAGTACATTTGGTAAGAGATGTTGGATTCGATGCAATTGCTTAAAATATTGCTCTAAAAAGTGATCAAAATCGTGAATCCAAAAAAATTGCGACTCATTTATTTCATAAATTGCGAAAAATAGCGATTTCAATGTAAGTGGCGAGAAGTGGGGCACTGCACTGGCGAGAACTGGTGATTCCACCCTAATATGGGTATTTTGGGACACATCAAAAATGCTATAAATATTTGTTTTCTAATTATTTTTAAGTTCTATATGAAATATTAAGCTTTTCACGTATCAGATAAACATAAAACTTCTGAAATTTTATTTAATTTAAAGCATGAAATACGCGTGAATTGTGAGTGTCACATTCCACTTTCTACAAAACCTTCAGTGCGGTCAATTTTGTAGATGTCAACACAAACAGTGCTTAGTTTTTTTTCGATTTAAGTCACTTTACAACTTAAAGGTAAAAAATCAGACTCGGTGAAATTTATTTGCATAATAGCGATTTTCGTCTGTCCCGAAATACACAACTGTCCCAAAATATACCACTTTTACTTCTTTACATATTTTGATATTTTGTATAAAAAATGATGTATTATTCAACATTTTTCGATCAGAATCTTATTCTGGATAGCATAAGGAACAGAAATATTTGTATCATTAAAGAAAAAAAAATTGTGAGAAGTCGTTAGGCTGTTTGAAACTTGAAAATGCTAAAAAGTGTCCCGAAATACCACACGTTGCTCTAGGGTGCCGGTGCTAGAGATTGATCGCGCTATCAGGCGATCCTGGAGACTGATTGCACGTTCAGTAAGATCTTGGATACAGATTGATAGGATCTACCGTTCTGCCACTCACGGCTCACTTTGGGTATCGATCAGTGCGATTCTAGAGACTGATCGCGCGATCAGTGCGATCTTGCAGACAGATCGGCGAGTTCTACCGATCTGCCACTTTACGGTTCATTCGCTGGCCATACTTATTCACCCCCTGCGTAATTTACATTTTGTAAACAGGCATAATCTTAAATCAATCTAAATTAGATTTAGACTTAGATTGGATTCAAATTGGTCCCACTTGTCCCAAAAAATTTCCAAGCGTGCGAAAAGAAATTCTGAGTAGCATTTAACGTTTAACTTGACCTAAAAAAAAGCTCCAAGATTACTTACGGATTTTAGCCGTAACTTTTCTGTATCTTTTTCAGCACAAAGGGGTTGCAAAGCGTCCGAGTCTTTGCGAGCTGCTTAAACTCCAGAGAAGGAACTCTTTTTCACAAGGTTTGTTGATGCATATAAGATTGATGGCGATTTAAATAGATAGATAGATAGATAGATAAATTTATTCATAAACAATGCTTTCGAAATACAGTTTCGTTTCACTGAGATCCCGTGCAATTTTTGGCGTCCACCGCCGTCTTAGCGTTGGTGACCAACCTCCCATAAACAACTTTTATAAAAATTTATAAACAAAAAAAATTGTTTATAAATCATCATAAAATCATTTCGGAATTGAAAATGATTCAAGCAGAGGGTATTTTAAAAAATTATAAATACTTTAATTAATTATTTGACCAAATCGGTTCAAACTTAGGCCATTTCCCTTAAATAATTCAGGATAGTCATTTAGCCGGTGAAGGGTGTCTAAAAATGACATGTTAAGCTGGACTAACAACAAAATATATCCGAAAACATATCTTAAAAGACGCCAATTTAAAGCAAAGCTAGAAAAACCTCATTATTTATAGACTTCGGTGAATTATCAAAGGTATGAAGGCGGAGTGGAGAAATATAAAGATACTATTCTCGATATAATGTCATTTTAGTTAGGATGGTCACCGGAATCCGTAAGTCGATATCTCTTACTGTTTGAATTTTATATGAGTCAAAAGACAGAAAAAGTGCGAAAAACAGTATTTTTAAATTACGGCTATTACCGTTACTTTCCCGATCCATCACCGATTGCGACCGATGTAGTCGAGTTCAGAATTTTGAGATCTTTCCAAAAAGTCTAAATTTAATCAAATACGTTGAAAATTAAACCCTCCAGGTTGATTGAATGATCCAAGATGGCGATTTTTCTGGCGATAAGTGTCGAGGTCAGCATATTCAGCTGGACTACCTCCAAAACATATCCAAAAATGAACGAAATGAGGTTATGTCACTTAAAATTCTCCTATAACCTATAAAGAGCTAGGCAATGTTGTATCAGTAATAAAAGCTCTATATATTGATAAACTCAATATACACGATGTAGGATCAATTTATGTTAAAATGAATTCTTCTATGACGAATTAACAATTTTATTCTCTTTGCTAACCTGTAATGTCAAACTTTTACTTTAATAAGTTCAAGAGATGCAAACTAATGACATAAGCTTGCAAAATGCATGCAGATTGATTAATTTGCGCGGAAAATCAGATATGATTTTAGTATTCACGTCATTCACGTGATAAATTTAACAGAGAACAATTAGTCACACGGTGTGAGGTTATGTCATAAATAATTCACGCGTAACTTGCAAAAAGGTTAGGTTATTTAGTTTATGTCAAACACTGATATGCTTAGCATTCTGGTTCCACAGCTACTTCTAACTAGAATGTGTTATCCAAAAATTTGGTCTTAAATCCAGTACATTCTTGTATTTGAGCTTTTTTTGCCGATTGTGGTTAATTTTTTACTGATCGTCATCATCAGCAAAAAATGAAACAAGACGGCCACAGAGAGTCAAATGAGATTGAAAGAGCAAAGAATTATGTGTAATTACGGTTCAACAACATTTTTGTATTATTTGTTGTTATATATTGTACGATGAATTTTGTATATAGTGGGTTCTTTTATTTCATTTGAGTCGTGTTGGGCAGATTGGACGGCTTTAGAGAGAGAGTACATAAAGTATATGAGCTTCTTCTTCTTCTTCTGTTTTATGTAAGGCTGTCGGACTCACTCGGGTCCATATAGCCACTTTTGTTCACTTAGTTCAAATTTAGGTTTTCCGTTATCCCATGTACTTCACTAATTTCACTATTTTATTTGTATTTTTAATTTATTTGTCTCTTGTTTATTATCACTCTTTTTTTATATCACTTATTATTATTATATCACTTATTGTTGTTATACGATCACAGTTTTTGAATTATTATATGCTCACTTTTATTTCTTTGATATATTTGTAGATCTCTTTATATGTTTTTTCATTTGCTATTTTAAGAATATTTTTTATGCTCACTTTTTCATTATTAATGCACTTATAGTTTTCTCTTATCTTATTAAATTTTCTGCATTGGATCACTATGTGATTTATATCTTCCACGGTTTCGCACTTATCGCATAATTCTGTGTCCTCTTTTTTTATTAGTTTTAGGAACTTTTTGTCACAGCAATGTCCACTTCTAATCCTTTGGATTATTTTTATTTGATCACTTCTTAAATTAATATTTTTGAACCATAGTTTTTTTTCTAATATTCCCTGTCTGATGTCATGGTTGAATTTTCCTTTAGTTTCACAATTTTTTTTCCACAAATTTGTCCATTTTTTCCACATAAATTCTTTTCTTGTTCTGTCCACCTCTTTTCTACTTAAGCTACATTCGATGCATATCCCATCCTTCGTTGCTTCCTTAGCTGCTTTGTCAGCTCTCTCGTTTCCTTTAATATTTATATGCCCAGGGATCCATTGTATGGTAACTTTTGTATTTTTATTAGCGCTCACAAAAGTATATGAGCAATGAGGAAAAGACTTATAAGAGGCAAATATGAGGAGCCCGGAGCATGAACTGGGTTTACATTTTGCACGAGCCAAAGCTGCGTTCCCATTTTAACGAGGAAGAATTGGGAATAAGAACTTTCGGTGACAGAATTGTGAAAAGAATTTTAGGGAGCTAGAAATGGGATTGACTATCGGTGTGAGTTTGCTATATGTATTGGTGTCGCTTCTCTGCCGCATCTCTCCATGATTAGATGGGAGGCTGAAACAATATCTATACGGTACTTCTCATTCTCTATCGACAAAGATTATTTTGCACCATTTCGATTGAAAATATATTTTTCTGACTATTTTTCCTAAAATGATATGAACCAAATTTATTTTCTCAACAAAAAAAAAAGTATGTAGAGTTGCTTTCGTTTTGAAGGGCTTTTTTTACAGGAATGAAAAAAAATGTTTTTATGTAAGAACAAAACAATTTTATGATAAAATTTAGATCCTCATAAATCTTCTAAGAATTTTTTTTGTGATATGAGGCCATTTAGCCACAAAATTTCTCTTATTTATTGGGATATATACAAGAAACATCAATAATTCAATTGGAATATCAAAAAAAAAAAACAATTCTTAACCCTTTAAGGAGAACTTGTGACTCATAGAGAAAATAATTTTACCTGACTACCTAAAGTTATTTCTTTCTAATGTTTGTACGTAATTGTATTGTAGAAGGTTGAAGGAATCTGGAATAGTTTTTTTTTTCAAATCTACAGCTATTTCCTATATAATAAATATTTAAGCTCAAAAGTGACGAATTCTCAAATTACTGTATTGATGAATGTTTTTTATAATTTTTTTATTAACAATTTTTTTTTAACAAAGACCTTATAGGAATAGAAAGTACAATACTCATACATCATATTTTTCATTAGAGTGAAAATTTATCATTCATTGATATTTTCAGAAAAAATACTTAATTTTTTGGGCTATTTTTGTCCCTATATCGTCAATAGAGGTAAGAAAACTACCCAATCCGACGCTGTTGAATTTTCCAAGGTTAGATGTAAGACGTTTTATTGTTTTTCTTTGTCGATTTTATTTTTATTGTTGATTTTCCGTCAGTAAAAAGTGTCTCGTCCTTAAAGAGTTAAACAATTTGTGAAAGTTTTCACGGGAAAAAATTATAATTTACGTAAAACCCTTATGGCATCTATACTAGAGAAATTTATGTCCATATTTGACAGGTTTTCTTACACAAGCGTAGGGAATTTGGTTCAATATAGACATAAATTGGAAAAACCTCCAAAACATGAACCATATGTCAACAAAATTTTTGAAGTTCAGTCGTCTCACGGACTATTTTATTTCACCCGGATGAAGAGCCCACGAATACCCTTTTGAGGAAGAGATACTTTTCACTGACCAAAAATCAACAAAAATGAAACCGGTAAACAAAATCAATGAATCGTCTTACCTTTGAAAATCCAATAGAATCTGATTCGGTGTATGTTTTGCTTCTATGGACGACAGAGACAAAAACAGCCCAAAAATATTTTTTCTGACAATATCAATGAATGATAATTTCCGCTCTAACGAAAAATAATATGCATAGTTATTGTACTTTCTAGTGGCCAGAGATTTTTGCTTAAAAAATTTTGGAAATATCAAAAAATACTAAAATTCGTTCATAAATGCAGTAATTTGAAAATTCCTCACTTTTGAGCTTAAAATTTTCTATATACACTTGCGTTTAAAATAATAGAATCATCCATGAAAATCCTACATTTTAACCTTTGCGATTTTTTACCAATTCATGGGAACAATCTTGATATCGACCACTCAGAATATAATCCGACTAACTCGCGAATGGCCAACTTTACAGGAGAGCGATTTAAAGCTGAGATTTGCATTTGCTAATAAATCAATTAATTTAACTTCACTTTCCTAATATTGTACATCAAACGGAAGGATTCGATAATAGCTATCTTAATTCCATAAAACTTTCACAAAATAATGTGTATTTTAATAAATATTACAATATTTTCCGAGTTGTAACATATTTTTCCTGAGCTGTCATATCAAAAGCTCAGGATAAGACCCGAACGACTCGAGTTTCCCACGCTGCCAAGCGACCCGGCTGGTCACGCATCACTTGTCAAAATTGTTTCGATATCATTCCCCATACGCATCACTGTCTATGTATTCTAATTTTGATAAGTAATTTTTTCAAGACATTTTAAAACTTTAAAACCCGAGCCAAAAAAATTACGTAAAACACCAAACTGGCATAAAATGCCAGTGCAATTATTCTCCACAAAAAAGCAATTTTTCAATATTTTTCTTTCCGTAAAACTTCTACAGCAGTTCTAGGACTCATAAATTATTTTTTCAATAAATATTTTCCCATTTTTCTAGTCATTTTTATATAAATTTTGTGAAAATTGACAACAAATGCTAAAGTGAATTTTTACAGATTTTCGTAGCAAAAAGGCAACTTCTATTGAATTTCCTTATACTATTTGTTTACATATTGAATTTTCTTTTTTCTAACAATTTGGCAAGAATCTTAGAACTCATATCTATATATTATCCTGTAAATTTTTAAAATTCTCATATATAGTTTAAAAAGAAAAGAAAAAGTAAAACAAAGCGAAAAGTGAATATTCACCTTTTTTTACATTACCATTCTACATCAATTCTTGGTCTTATATTACTTAATTTTTAATATTTATTTTATTATTTTCACGTATTTTTCGAATCGTGACAAAACTAAAAAATATTAACATTTTTTAGGTTATATAGTATAAGCCATTCAAATGTCCATTTCGGATGCCAACTACGTATAAAAAGGTAGCATTTTACGTCAATTTGGTATTTTACGCCCATTTTTTAGTTTTTTTTTTTCAATTTTTAACATAATAAAAAAGTTATCAACTATTTTTTTCTACTAAACGAAAGCTAATTAAATTCTCTATACATTAGTGTTATCACTTGAAATTAAAGTAAAATGCCAATTTGGGTTTTAAAGTGTGAAAAAATCAATTAATTGCATTTTCGAATCGAACAAATGTGATATGAGAACAAATGTTCGATTGGCATTGACAGGTTTCAAACGCAAGCGTGAAAATTCCACGACAATTACAGAATTTACCCTGTGGGAACTATAGTGATGGGAAAATGTCGACCAGTTGGTGTGTGTCTAGGATGGGGAACTGGAAGAGGAAGAAGTAGAAGAAGTGAAGTTTGGAATGGCGGCTAATTATCCGAAAGAAAATGTAGAAAACTTTCATGTGAAAATTGATTAATAAAAAGATATAATTATCGAACCAAGAGGTAGTGTTTCAGTGAAGTAGGATTCCCAGGACGGATAACCACACCACCTGTAGATCTTATATTATTTAGTTTTTATTATTTTCACTTTTTCACATATTTCTTATTATTATTTCTAACCAATTTTTAAGCAACAAAATTTCTTAAAAGTTAATAGGTTATGAGCTCTCGCGCCAAGGAGAAGTTTGATGCATAATAAATTAGCATTTTATTGCTTTTATCCAGGTTTGCAATACTTGCAATACTAGAGAACCTCAAAAAAATATCAAGATATCAGTAATATTTCATAAATAATTGCAATATTCGCAAAATTTATATTCTGGATTAAATCGTGAAATTTTCTTTGGTCTTTATAAAATATAAGCCATTCAAATGTCCATTACAGCTGTCAAACTCCATATAAAAATACTAGCATTTTACGCCTATTTCGTATTCAATATCCAATTTTTAGTTTTTGATCCATTTTTTTTAATTTTATAGAAGAGTTATTAATTATTATTAACAATATTAGTTATTAACTAGTTATTACCAAATTGAAGACTATACATATTTGCAGCCAAATAATAGCTTATCTATTGTCGTGAAATCAGCCGGGATACTTTTGACAAGCAAAATGATGACGTCACACGGTCGAGTTATGCGGCTCTTATCCTGACTGAATTGAAAAATGAGTGAGATTTTGCTTTTTTAGAAAAAGCGCTATAACTTTGGAAATAATTTATATTCAGGTATAATATTCACAGGGAAGGTAGAGGGTGTCACGGAGTATCCGAAAAGCGAAAAAAACGAATTTTGCAAAAAATCGAGTTAGTCGCATTATATTCTGAGTGGTCGATATAGCAATGCTCAAATAATTACTGAACATTTTTTATTTTTTACTGATCACTTTTTTTGTTTTTTACTGCTCATTATTAATTTTTTCTGACCAATTTTTATTTTTTACTGCTTATTTTTAATTTTTTGCTCACCACTTTTTATTTTTTTACTGATAATTTTCAATTTTTTGCTGCTAATTTTTAATTTTTTACTGCTTTTTTTGCTGACCACTTTTAATTTTTTACTAATCAACTCAAATATTTCCACTGATCGATTCTAAGCTTTTACTGACCAAACTTATCTTATTACTGACCAAATTTTACTTTTTACTGAAAAAATTCAATATTTTTACTGATAATTTCGAATTATTTGCTGATAAAATTTAATTTTTTGCTGACCATTTTTAACTTTTTACTGCTCATTTATTTTTTCCCATTTCTTATTTATCCTAATCTTTTTTACGTAAAGACTGTATATCTGTACCAAATACTTTATTAACACAATTTTTTAGTTTTCATAAATTTACTTTACGGATATTTGTGGCATTAATGCCTAAAAATGATCAAAAATACAGGAATATAATGAATTTTAAAACAAAAGTAAGTTTCAGGTAAAATTTTCAGAAAAAATGAAGGCGCGCTATTTAAAACTCATAAAATTACAAAAACGCTTGGTTTTAAAAGATAGGAATATTAAATAATTATAATTTTTATTGACAATAGGCATTACATTTTCTAAAAAAAAAATAAAGCATGATCTCGTATAAAGATTGATATTGTAACATAAAAACATCAAATTGGGGAAATTTCTGAAGTGTGCTATTAATGTTGCCGCCACTGTATATATACCAATAAATAAGAGAAATTTTGTGGCTAAATGGCCTCATATCACAAAAAAAATTCTTAGAAGATTTATGAGGATCTAAATTTTATCATAAAATTGTTTTGTTCTTACATAAAAACATTTTTTTTCATTCCTGTAAAAAAAGCCCTTCAAAACGAAAGCAACTCTACATACTTTTTTTTTGTTGGCAAAAATAAATTTGGTTCATATCATTTTAGGAAAAATAATCAGAAAAATATATTTTCAATCGAAATGGTGCAAAATAATCTTTGTCGATAGAGAATGAGAAGTACCGTATAGATATTGTTTCAGCCTCCCATCTAATCATGGAGAGATGCGGCAGAGAAGCGACACCAATACATATAGCAAACTCACACCGATAGTCAATCCCATTTCTAGCTCCCTAAAATTCTTTTCACAATTCTGCCACCGAAAGTTCTTATTCCCAATTCTTCCTCGTTAAAATGGGAACGCAGCTTTGGCTCGTGCAAAATGTAAACCCAGTTCATGCTCCGGGCTCCTCATATATCCAATCGACGACTTTCACGCACTTGTTTTAATCTCTTTTTCACCTCCTCGCGCCTCTCAAAGTATATCTCATGGTGTTGTGTGTTCTCTGGTACTGCGGGCTTTGGGTAAAACCTGAGGAATGTGATCGGTCTCTTGGGAGTGCAAGAACTCCATCTGAGGGATATATAAGCATCTCACAGTGATGAGGAAAGGTGTGCTACTGGCCGCCAATGCGCCAATATAAGTGTGATACTTCTCAATTCTTGCCAATCGTGTTAGAGCGAAAAGACTTCCATTGTGAATGGATGTTTTTTTTTGTAAAGTTATAACTCTCTCTGTATTTTATGCCGAGAAAAAAAATAAGATATTGCACTGATTTCCGTTAAAATTGGCCATACACGTTTAATTGGCACGTATTTTGCTCCGATCAATAGGCATAAAAAAAAAGAATAGATTAGGCACTTATTGATTTCATATAATTGAAAGTACACACAGCACATTATCACGCTAATAAATACCATCTTTATCACAACAGCAGGTGGAATATTTAAGTAAATGAGAAGGAGATGATCACCTGTTGACATATCGCACTAACGACTTTGTAGTGAAAGTTTGAGCTTCTAAAAACTTTTACAACTGTTTAAAATTGCAAATAATATATTTAATACTGTTTATTATTTTAGTACCATCGTTTTTTCTTATTGGCTACACAGAGAAAAATAGTTGATAATCAGATCGACCCTGTTGATCAAAATAGTTGATTAATTTGACAATTGATCAGTAAGTCGATAGAAATGTTGGTAACTTCTATCAACAGTTGATAGTTTGATCAACAAGTTGGTAAAAAAGTTGATTTTATCTACACAAAAGTTGATTTTCCGATTTTTTCGACTAATAGTTAATCAGTTTTAAATACATTTCTATCAACTGTTGATCATAAAATATCGAAATCAACTTAATGATCAAAATGTGTATAAAATTTATCAACTATTAACTATCAAATATAAAAACCAACTAAATAATCACCTGTCGATAGCAATTGAGCAATAGTAAATTCTTAAAGCGAATTGATAAAATTTTCAAAAACAATTGATTAGTTAACAGTTCCGTTTCTATTTGACAAAATCTGATGAGTAATAATATTATATTACACAAAAGTTGATTTTCAGATTTTTTTACCAACAGTTAATTAAATTTAAATACATTTCTATCAATCGTTGATCATTAAATATTGAAATCAACTTAATGATCAAAATGTGTATAAAATTTATCAACTATTAACTATCAAATATAAAACCAACTAAATAATCAACAGTCGATAGCAATTGAATAATAGTAAATTCTTAAGAACTAAGAAAGTTTTGAACAATTGATTATAGTTAAAAACTCCGTTTCTGTTTGACAAAAACTGATGAGTAACATATTATTAATATTATTGCTTTCTCCAAAAAATCCTAAAGGTTCTGTGATTTTGTAGTCAATTGCATTGAACATATCCACGATACTCAAGTTGGTCAAAAGATTCCACGTGCTCTCTCCAAAACATCACAGATTTTCTGGAATTTTGTTGTCAATTTTATTGAATACTCATGATACTCAAGTTAATCAGATGATTCCATCTAATTTCCACAACAACAGTTGATCAAAAAGTGATCAAAAATTAATCATTGGTTAATCGATCAACAGTTGATCAAAAGTTGATCAAAAGTTAATCGTTTGTTAATCGATCAACAGTTGATCAAAAGTTGATCAAAAGTTGATCATGTGTTAGTCGACCAACAGTTGATCAAAAGTTGATCAACTGTTGATCTGAGTAATACTGTAATTCTTTCGCAAAATCGTTTCATTGATTGGAGTGGTGAACCAAGCTTTGGCGCCAAATGATGTTCCTGATTTAATTGACCAATTGCGAAATCTGTAAATATACTATATTTCATGATAACACGTCTTTTTGTGTCGTATTTGCATTGTCAGTATATAAATTATTCATTCAAATTCTATTTTGCCTGAATTATAGCTGTTAACTGTAACAAAATTGATCAACTGTTGATCAAACATTGATCAACTGTTGATCAACTGTTGATATTGGGCCATATCTGTAAATATGCTATATTTCGTGTTTTTGTGTCGTATTTGCACTGTCAGTATATAAATTATTCATTCAAATTCTATCTCGCCTGAATTATAGCTGTTAACTGTAACAAAATTGATCAACTGTTGATCAAATTTTGATCAACTGTTGATCAAATGTTGATGCCATTAAAAAATAAACAATTTTATCAAATATCAGATAACAAAGGAATCCATCGACTCATTAAATTCAGATTGGCTTCATATTAACAACATAGATTCGAATAGGCATAATAGGGAACGTCATACTCAAAAAGTGCTACATTAAATTTTCCTTTAAAGTTTAAGATAAAGCACTTTTAATTATTTCATTGTAAAAGTAGCTGAGCGGAATAAAATAACAATAATTACGCTATGCAACAAATTCACTATTGTTTTTCTGTCTCAGAGGTCTCACATGGTACGTTTGATAAGAGTTGAGTCCCCTGATTAAGAATCTGGTTTTAGTTTTGCTCTATCACGTCTCAATTTTTTTAATTACTACTTTTATATTTTTTCTGCTTTGCCTTAGATTATTTGTTACATCTCAGGTTCTGCTGAACAGAACTTAAAAGGCGTAGGTTCGTTGGAAAGGTCATTAGTTGTGCTTCAATTTCGATTATTACACAAAACTTTGTAAAACCACTCCTCCAGGGTGTAAAATTAGAGTTTCTCTAAAAATTACCGCAAAAATAATGGTCTTAAAGTGAGGTTTTAAAAATTTGAATAAGATAAAATAAACAAAACAGGCGATAGGTAACACTTAGGACTACAAAAGCGTTTTTGCCATTTTTTGATACTTGGGTGCCTATATCTCCGATTCTGCTGAACAGAACTGTGACTTTGATAGAGAATTTAATTAGCTACATTTTCGTCCATGTGCAACTTTTCGCTAAGATTGTTTTTTTAACCTCGAAATTGAGGCTCAAGCGAAAATCTAGCACTTAACCAACTAAACAAAATCTTTACTATTTCACACATTTTGACTTTTTCTTTTTAAATTTAGAAATCCCAGGGTATTTTTTATCTTGTTTTTGACAACTCTAGAAGTTTAATCATTTTTACCATTTTATAAAGTATGTTTAGATATTACACAAGTTAATAACTCAAATAATATGTTTAATATCTATAGATTTCAGTTTTACTTCAAGCTTAAAACAAATTTTATTACAAAAATGACATATTAATTGAATAATTTTAAATATTTCTTATTTAATACATGTTTTATAATCAATAAACATCTATACTAGTTATTAATAGAAAACTGTGAATTAAAACCCTGCATTAAAATTTAATTTTTTTTTATTATTCTTTGGAAGTTGTGTCTACAATTATCGGCTTTAACCTCATGATTACGTAATTTCATCGAAATGAATCTAAAACTAGACCTAAATAGAACTAAAAGAAACACAAAAATACTAGTTTTTGAACTTGTCAGTGTTACTTTCTATATAACATAAGTTTAAGCTTTATACAAATTTCCAAGTAATAAAATAACATCTAAGTAATTAAAATAGCATATAAAAATCACCATGTTATCGATTTTTAACCCTCTAACGGTTAAGAGTCACTGCATGGTAGCATCATAAAAGACAGTGATAAGCTTAGATCAGCTTATAGAGGTGCGATTCCTTCATTTCAAATTTGGATTGTAGCAAACTCGAACAATATTTATACATAAATAATGCAAATTGCCATTAATAATTCTTAAACGTATATAACTTATTATCGTTATTAAAGAGGAAAACTTAATGAGAAATCCATAAAAGTGTCTGAAAATCTTTAAAGTCGATTATCTCGGAAACTTTGAGAGATAGAGGCCTCAAACTTTACATCCATTTGGAGCCTCTTTCAGGCTTCATATGTGCAAAATTTCACTTGAAAATTAAGAAAATTGGACGAGAAATGCATAAAAGTGTCTGAAAATCTTTAAAGTCGATTATCTCGGAAACTATGAGAGATAGGGGCCTCAAACTTTACATACATTTGGAGCCATTTGTAGTTCTAAGTGTTGCCTATCTCCTGGTGTTAATGATTTTTTTAATATTTTGTTTATTTTATTTTATTCAAATTTTTAAAACCTCACTTTAAGACCATTATTTTTGTGGTAATTTTTAGAGAAACTCTAATTTTACACCCTGGAGGAGTGGTTTTACAAAGTTTTGTGTAATAATCGAAATTGAAGCACAACTAATGACCTTTCCAACGAACCTACGCCTTTTAAGTTCTGTTCAGCAGAACCTGAGATGTAACAAATAATCTAAGGCAAAGCAGAAAAAATATAAAAGTAGTAATTAAAAAAATTGAGACGTGATAGAGCAAAACTAAAACCAGATTCTTAATCAGGGGACTCAACTCTTATCAAACGTACCATGTGAGACCTCTGAGACAGAAAAACAATAGTGAATTTGTTGCATAGCGTAATTATTGTTATTTTATTCCGCTCAGCTACTTTTACAATGAAATAATTAAAAGTGCTTTATCTTAAACTTTAAAGGAAAATTTAATGTAGCACTTTTTGAGTATGACGTTCCCTATTATGCCTATTCGAATCTATGTTGTTAATATGATGCCAATCTGAATTTAATGAGTCGATGGATTCCTTTGTTATCTGATATTTGATAAAATTGTTTATTTTTTAATGGCATCAACATTTGATCAACAGTTGATCAAAATTTGATCAACAGTTGATCAATTTTGTTACAGTTAACAGCTATAATTCAGGCGAGATAGAATTTGAGTGAATAATTTATATACTGACAGTGCAAATACGACGCAAAAAGACTTGTTATCATGAAATATAGTATATTTACAGATATCTCAATTGGTCAATTTCGTCAGGAACATCATTTGGCGCCAAAGCTTGGTTCAGCACTCCAATCAATGGAACGATTAATGTAAAGTATTACAATATTACTCAGATGATGCGAAGATTGACAGTTGATCAAAAGTTGATCAATTTTTGATCGACTAACAGATGATCAACTTTGATCAACTTTTGATCAACTTTTGATCAACTGTTGATCGACTAACAGTTGATCAATTTTTGATCAACTTTTGATCAACTGTTGATCGATTAACAGTTGATCAACCTTTGATCAACTTTTAATCAACTGTTGATTAAAACGTGATCCTATGTAAAGTTGGTCAAAAGTTGATAAAGGTCGATTGATCTGTTGATAATATCGGAAAAAATATCGAAAAACCAACAGTTGATAGAATCAATCAACTTTTGACAAACTTTAGATAGGATCCGATATATTAACTTGGTGATCAATTTTATATGAAAAATCAACTTTTTTATCAACTCAATTATCAACTATTTTTCTCTGTGTAGAGCATGAAAACAATCAAAGCTCTAGCCATGGTTCTCAACGCAACGCGATGGTTCTCAACAAAATTTATAAGATTATTTAATTGCATGTAGTCATTAAATTGTTAATACTTCGATAAGATTAAGCTTCTTAAAATAAATATTGACGGTTTAATATGCAAGTGTCGTAATTTCAATAAAATATCTGATCCAGAAGCCAAAGATATTAAAACAGGGTAAAGAGCAAGTTTATTCCATAATCAAGAACCATTTTTGGTCATACCCTGCTATTATTTTGCTCTGCACTCTATAATCTTATCTCAAACATTAAGTGTTTAAGACAATCAGAAAAATAAGCTTATTCCATGTTCTGGAGATATGTTATATGAGTAGTAGGGGATAGTGGGACAATTTCAAGCAGCTGAAGTTGTTTTTGAGACTGAAACTCCAGAACTGTCAACTGTGCCAAAGCTTACTACACTCAGTCCTGGCATTATGCACTTCGGGATTATGCACCTGAGGGAATTGTGCAAGTTTGCCTACTTTTTGGAGTAAATTTATGAAATGATTTTTGAATTTTCAGAATAAAACTTTAATTTCTTTTAATAAGGCAAAAAATTTAAATATTCTAACAATTTATTAAAGAACTGTGTTCAAAGAGTACTATTACTTGATGAATTTCTTTTAAACAGTTGAATTATTTTGCTCTGACTGCTTTTACTCCGCGCAAAATTCGTTCTACGGCCGATTCATTCGAAAGAAATCGCCTGCGGATATCCAAATTTTCTCGATGCATACAGTCAAGTGTGCTAATCCAGGCGCTTCGCTATCTGGATCGTATATGACTAATCCACTTTAAATAATATTTTTTTTTATTTCCGTAATATATTTAGTCACTACAGTAGCATAATATAACTATTCAAGTTTGAGAAAAAGCAAAAATAATATTTTTTTCCATTAAATAAGTGAGTGTAATCGACTCATTTCAATCTTGTGCTAGCTGAGTTCTTCACTAAAAATTTTCCAGCATACTTTATACTTACTACTTTATACTTTATAGTTATACTTTATTATTATTTGTAAATAGAGAATTTAAAAACTAAAAATAAGAAATTGGGAACAGTTTTCAGCGCCACCACAGCTCACAGAGAAAAATAGCCAAGCGTTTATATTATACTCTTTATCAGAATTACTTAGGTTGCAATTTGAATCGATTTATGGCTAGAGTAGGGGGAAGGCTTTCAGGCTTCATAAGTACTCTGGTTTCGAACACTTTATATTATTCCCATATTCTTTTAATGAATCTAACGATTAGAATTATTAAAGGAATATGGGAAAAATATGAACTGTTCGAAGCCAGAGTATGTGCGAATCTTGAAGGCTTCCCCCTACCCCAGTCCATTTCAAATAGCGTCCTAAAGAATTTTGATGAACAGTGTAAACTCTTGACTGTTTTTCTGCGTGTGGTGGCGCTGAAAACTGTTCCCAATTTATATTTCTCTACTTTCTTCTTCTAATGTCTAATGGACTATTTCCATTGAGAAAATTTTGAAATTTTTGTAATTCCCAATTCACATGAAAGCTCGCAAAAAAGCCAGTTTTGAATACGAACATCTCGTTGAGATTTGCTTGTCTTGATTTAGTTTTTGGGTAAAAATGCATAAAAACAACCGAAATCTTCATGGCATCACTGCTAAAGGATATCTTTAATCCTTTGGTAATGAAGGGTTATTGAAATCATTACCACTTTAAAACAGCAACGTTTCTGTTTTTGGACGCATTTCTAATACTTTGTCCGCCTTTACCGTAAATCAGAGTTCTGGGCATACCGTATCCCAAATACAGGGGCATTTTCTCACTGCACGCACTATTTTCACCTTCAAAGAACCCAAATTTATTTTAAATTCATATAAAAACACCTTCACTGTGAAATGAGAAGAATTTTTTTATGGAAATTTGCTCAGCTGACAACTCATTGGCATGCAAGTATCAGAAGAAAACTCAATGGATGGCGCTATTCCCCATAGGAACAGTCTGGAAAACTGTTCCCAATTTTTATTTTTATGCTTTTAAGCGAAAAAATTCAACCAGATTGAACTTTTTCTCATAAAAGCACCATTTTTTCATATGGAGTTGAAAATTTTCTAACAAATTTGTTGAGAAATTTCTCAATGGAAATGGCCCATAATTAAAGGAATATTTAAACGATTAGATTTATTAAAGGAATATGAAAAAAAATTATACAGTAGACTCTCTCTCAATTGGGCATTTGGGGCAAAATGTCATCCGATTTATCGATAGATTTGGGCGTCAAAGCCTTTGTAAATTCCTCAAAAAGCGCACAATTATAAAGAATCACGATAAAATAGGAAGAACTACAGCAAAATTGAGAAAATTAGCTTCATAATTAAATGTTAAAATTGTCAACAAAATTTTTCGCCCGATTGAGCGAGAGTCTACTGTAAAATGTTCAAAGCCAGAGTGTGTGCGAAGCCTAAAAGCTCTCCCCTATCGACTAATCAATAATTCAGCCATGGAGAATAATTCAAAGATCTTATGGAAACAGTAAAGAATATTTTTCTTAAATTCTGAATAGATCATTAGCATATAAATTATTCCAGTTAACAATAAAGTTCTTAAGATTTGTCCCATCGCAATGTATCGTGTCGTGTCGCATTAATGTGTACATGAACATTACTTAATGACAACAACTAAAATTCGCGTTAAATTGACGAATTTTCTGCAAGAAAATAAATAAAATTTCCTCCGAATGAGTCACTCCAAGTCAAAACACGTTTCCTGGTTCTTAACTTTAAATACCAGAAATTTATGCAAATTGGCAAGAAATTTGCAAAATTTGCACAACAATCCACCGCTAAATTGTTCTAATCATTTTCATTAAACATTACCACTGTGGGTAAGCAAATAAATCCTATTTAAAAAATTTCCAAAGACAACTTTACATAAAAAAAAGAAGAATGTCTCTCTGCAATTCATGACGCACAATGCATGAGAATGATGATAAAATTGGCAAAATAAATACTGAATAGCAAATGTCTCGAAGGAGAAACAACATTCACAACATTTATATTTTTTTCCTGTTAAAATAACAAAACCCGCTCTTTCAAGGTTAATCAAGGTCGGGGGAATATTCTTTCCATGGAGTTATATTTGAAAATTTGATCTTTAACTCGTTATCTCTCTTTCAACAATTGCCAATCTGTTGGTAAACCCTTTTTGGTACAAGAGGAGACATTGACACAGAGATCAGACCTAAAATGCAGAACATGTATGAATTGTTTTTGTCGCAAACACTCTAAAAAGGTGCGATGAAGAGGAAAAAGGTGGGAGAAATCACGCTCTTAAACGTCCTCACGATTTTTCATTTAACACTCATTTTGGCCGAATTGCCGCGTATACCAAGTTCTTAATGGGGTTCGGGAATTTAGGTACAGGTTGAACAAAAAAAAGTAGTAGAAGCATCATTAATTAATACACACTGAGTTTAGACTAATCTATTAGTGCTTTAATTAATATGTTACATAAGCCATGCGCACACACAATTTTTTTCTCTCTTTCTTTCCACCTTTTGAAGGAGCTCTAACGTGCACTTTGCGAAGGCACACAACATGTCAAGGTCCCCCATGTAAATCACGAGTAACAAGTGTTTGAAGATAGTGAGAAATTACTCATTAGATGAATAATTAGTAAAGACTTATGTATAGATGGGGGCTCTAGGGGGGTCACACGGGAGGCAAATAACAAAAGAGATAATTGAAAAGTTATGCGATAGGAGGAAAAAATCTTGAGGGGATCTGAAAAAGATAAAAAGCGATGATAGAAAGAGAGTGTTATTTTTCCACGTATAGAATAAAAAAAAAATTATGTACTTGATATGTGCAAAATATGCCTCTTCTTTGAGAATTCTTGGCCTCATTATTTCCAGGTATCTTGAAAATGCGTTATTGTTGAATATCGCCGTGTGCATCATCCACTGTCATATCTTCATTTATATGATTTAATGCATTTTCTCAAATTTATCTTTTTATTTTCCTATTATTTTTTTTTAAGAAATGGATCGAAATGAAAAAAATAATACTTAGATGATTTTTGTATCTTTCCTGTTTTAAAATGCAATACGAAAAAGTTTTCAGGTTTCGCACACAATCTGATTTCGAACACTTTATATTTTTCCCATTAATTTTTTTTCAGGAAATGTGTTACTAAATACTAGATACTAAAATATATTTCCATAGGTCAGATTCATTAAAGGATCATGGGAAAAATATGAAGAGTCCGAAACCAGAGTTTGTGCGAAGTCTGAAAGCCTTCCCTTACAAACAACACTCTACATAACTATGATCTGGCTACTCATATGCATGGTTGCGTTTTCATAGTGAAAGAAGCTAAATAAAAAAGCGCGCCACCTACGGACAATTTGATTGACCGATTTGACCCATGGGTCTTTTCTGCAACTTTGAGGCATTGGAACTAGCTTTAAAAATAATATTCTGATGGATCAAATTCATTAAAAGCATATTAAAGAAAAGAGGTGTTCGAAGCTTAAGATTGAAGCGTCCGAAGGTAGCGCGCTTTCCCTAGAATTCTCTAAATAAGACATTAGGGTAAAGTGGTACAAGTCGGACAATGGTACAATTTGGACAGGGCTTTTTGTCTTGATAAATTTAGTATTTCATTTTTATTTGTATATTTTTAATGCTTTAGTTTTAAAATTTGGTTCCTTGTGCTTAAAAACAAATTTTGTACTGTATTTATCAAGAAAAAAGCCATGTCCAACTTGTACCGGCGAATTGTCCAACTTGTAACACTAATTCCAAATTATATCACTTTACCGTATATACAGTAAAGGATGTATACCTAAAGTTTCATTCTATCGCTCTTTATGCAGTTACAGTGAACCTTATAAATTAATTTGAAAATTTCTATTAAGATTTTGATCCAAAATTATTGTTTTACGTCTTTTAAAGATCGATTAGTATGACCAACGCACAATAACTTTTGTTGTAAACATGTTTTCAAAACTGAGATCTCACTCACTCTTGTTGAAATGTCAAAAACATGTTTACTAAACAAAAGTTATTGTGCATTGGGTATTATATCTTAAAGAGCATTGTTTTGTAAAACAATTCAATTTCTTTCTTAAATTTCTTTTAATTTTCGAAAATCGAAAATATGCGGATACAACAATTGTCAATGTAAACGACGATATAATCTTATTTTGTACATGTGCATAAAGTGTCATTGATATTCGAACGTTTATAGGCAATTTCGAATTTTTATACCAAGATTTTCTCACAAAAGGTGTAGAAAATTTATGAAATGTCGCATTGAAAAGCTGTGTTACTCAGTGATTATGAAGAGATTTAATCTTACCATACACAAGTAGATCTTGAAAAATTCGAAGATCTATTTGAAAAGCCAAAAAAGAGACTTTCTTACTTCTTTATACTTTTGCAAGGTTGCTAAAGTTACATCACTGTTCGAATTTCGAAGTGCCAAATGTTAAAATATGATGGTCTCCACATTGTTATGAGGAAAAAAATAGAACCACAACACTTACTGTTCTTGTCCCATTATTTAATCACTCCATAATCACTGAGTAACTCTTGTGCCAGCTTTTTAGTGTGATATTTGATAAATTTTCCTCATCTTGTTCGAAGATTTACTATGACAATTCGAAAATGAATTTGAATTCTTCGAACTTCAACGACTTTTTGTACAAATAGAGTTCTATTTACCTTTTATCCAAGACACTATTGGAGAATCAAAATCTACTAGTGTTTACACCCAATAATGGAACAGGAATACTAAGTGTCGCTGTTTGTTTTTTTCCTCACAACGACGTTAAGACCGACGCATTTTGACACTTGAGTATTTCGAAATTCGAACAAGAAGTTCTTCAGTTACATTGAGGAACTATCCCTTTTCTGACTTTCCAAATAGATTTTCGAATTTTTAAAACTTTATTTGTGAATGCATTCACAAATACCATGGTAAGAATAGCTTTCAATTTGTACGATATATCGTTTGTATTCGAAAAATTCGCCACGCTAAGAAACGCTATCAATGGAGTTACTCATAAATTAGATTGAATAATGGGACATTCATAAGTCGATTGGAAAATACTTTAGCCACCGCGTGGACAAAACGGGAAGTAAAAATACTCTTTCTTAGGCTTTCGAAACCGATCTTCGAATGTCTTTCCTGTTAGGGAAATTCCGGCGGTCGAACATGTGGCATCCGAGTAGTCACATGACAAGGATTCAGAGTGACATTGAATTAGTCATTTATTATATTCAGGGCTTTTATACAATATGTGATCCTCTGCTAGGATCGCAACTGTATATTTATAAGAGAATTTGTCATATAACTCTTGCCTATCTCCCATAATTGGTTGCAATGCATAATAACAATGCAAAAACTAAAAATTCATGGAAATTTGAGGAACAAAAGAAGTGGCCGAAATTGTAAGCTGGCCGAAATTTGGTACAGTTCTTCTATGTAATAATTATATACCCAATTTCCTATAAATTTCTATTTGACTTGATTTTAAAACACTTTCACAAAGTTTCGAGCATTTTGTAAAGTCTAGGTATCTGCAATATGTATTATCAATCTTCGACAATCCCAAACGTGATTATTTGAGAAATAGGCATAGGAATATAAAACACTTATAAAACATTCTTGAAATTTCTTCAATTTCTCTTTCTCTCCCGCGGTTTCTCTCATTCCCACCAAAACATTTATTCGTATTTACAAGGCGAAAATGATCAATTGCCAGGTAAATACTATAAAATCCAAGTCACACCCGTCGATGGACGATCCGTTGTGTGATTGTCACACAACCTCAAGTGTTTACCCTTGTGCTATTCCTCAAGTGCGATAATCACATTTTCAATTTTCCCCGCATAACTCAATATGTACACATTTATTTTCACATTCGAAATTGTCCATTTGCGATATGTACTGTAGAATTTTCTCCTATATAGACAATTCAACGTCAAATAAAATTCCATCATAACTTCTCTTATTTTTTTTTTCAATACAATATTTCACGGAAATTTATGCACAGCTAGAGAGGCAATATCTTGAATAATCGCAGAAGATTGCACAGTCACTTCAATCATATATGCTTATGCCCTTTTTTTACTTCATCGTCATTGTATGTTGCTGAAGAAATGCCAATCACTGTAATTTCATGATTTTAATTCCATCACACATATATAACCCAACGAGTTGCTTTAGTCAATTTTTCATGGTCAAGGAAAATTGTCTTCCACTCTAATACATAATTTTATGAATTCCATTCACACTCTACAAAAATAATAATAGCACCACAATTTAAGTGGATGAAGTGACAAAGAGAGTGGATTACTAAATGCAATTCTTCACTTATGGGTGTCTCCATGAAAATTACGCAACACATTCCAAATACACAATATCATCCATTATTTTTTTTTTGCTTTATTTTATTCACACTACAATCACAAACATAGAAATTTCAATTGAATGTGATTCGCGACATTGTCATTTCTCTCTTATATTTCAATATTTGTATATACACAGGCCTATTGTTAGATCATTTTAATACCAATTCTTGTATGATCTGTAATTTCTCTGACACTGCCATGGAATAAGGTGAGACCTTTCCTACGCAATTTCTTATTTAGGATTTCTCAAAAACTATATTATTATGCTTAGGTTATAGTTCATGTTTCATTCACAAGATACTTTTGCGTTCAATGCACTCTTTCGAGAGAAATAGCAATAGAAAAAACTAGAATTGACAAAATTACTGAATATTGCATTCCACGGAATTGTTCTTCTGGAAACTTGTTTGAAAATTCATTCTAAACATTAGAATTCGCCAAAAAATGTGGAATAAATTTGAGAATTAAAAATTGAGAACAGATGCCAACGTCACTCGCGAGGAAAGACACTGCCATCTAGCGGAGAAAAATATTGAAATTGTCAGTGAAGTGTTTAGTTTCGTCCTTTATGGTGTCTACACACTAGTGAAATTTATGTCCATATTGAAGAGCTTTTGCTGTTCAAGCGTAGGGAATGCACTTCAATATGGACATAATTTCTCTAGTGTGTAGAGGCCATTAGGGAAATTTTCAGAGAAAAGGGAAACTTTTGAAAAGTTCTAAAATAATACTTGTGCAAAATGTTTGACAGACAAAATTTTCAAAGACAAAGTTTCCAAAAAACCAAAATTACCGAAGACAAAGATTCCAAAGACAAACTGGGAAAAACAAAAGTGTAAAAAACAAAATGGAAAAAACAAAGATTCCCGATCCCCATTTTACTTCAGTACAAACTTTTTGAGGTAAAACTGGATTCTGCAAGTGCACAAAATTCTCTAAAAAATCTGTGAGAACCAAAAGAATCTGCTGTTCCATTAAAATAGCGGAATTGCGATGTAAAGGAAATTATATTTAAATCAATGTCATAAAAATGAAAGCTTATAAATCTTACTACTTGCTCAATATAAAACTCATTTCCATAAAAGAAATTGGTTCTTTAATTATGAATAAATAATGGTGTAGGGGCAACCGCTCCACCTTCGGACGATTCAAGCTTTGGAAAATTCAATTCTTTTTCCATGTTCTTAATGAATTTGACCAATTTGACCCATGGGTCTTTTCTGGAACTTTGAGGCATTGGGAATAGCTTTTACGGGGTTATCGCACTAGAAAATTTCACATTAAAGTTAAAGTGAAAAGTTGCTCATTAAAACTTCTAGAACCACTCGGAATCGCTGATTTAGTCAGGACACATTGCTAGAATTGCTCAATGTCACGATGGCACACGGGTTGTCAGATGAGTGTTTTTGTTTTTGAAGCATTTCAGTCGCTTGTGCGAAAATGTGCGATTTTAGTGAAGAACAGGAAGTTTTTCTCCTGTTTATCACAATTTAATCATGAATAAATTGATGAGAAAATTGTGGCGCAGAAACTACCCGAATGACTGCAATAAAGTAGTACCTGATGAAAATTTAATGAGCAAATTTTGCTCATATATTTGCTCACTTCTGATTAATTCAATCGTATTAATACTATTTTAATCTATTTAAACCAATTTTTGTGACTCGAGTCCACTTTTTTATCACTAAATGAATCGATTTCTAAAAGCTCTTGATGAAAATTGCACATTAGGACACACATCAGCAACAATTAATGTGAATCACAATAAAATTTTAATGTGAAATTCTCTAGTGTGATACCACGGTTAAAATATGATATTAAAATGGATTAAACTCATTAAAAACATATTCTTAACATTTACAAGTATATCTTGAAAAATTCGAAGATCTAATTGAAGAGCCAAAAAGAGACTTTCTTACTTCTTGATAATTCCGCAAGGTGGCTGAGGTATATTCTGTTCGGATTTCGAAGTGCTCATGTGTCAAAATGTGCTAGTCTTCACTTTGTTATGCGGAAAAACACAAAGCAACGACGTTTATTGTTTCTGTCCCATTATTTAATCACTCCATAATCACTGAGTAACTCCTTTGCCAGCTTTCTAGTGCAATATTTCATGAATTATCCCCAGCTTGTTCGAAAATTTACTATGAAAATTCGAAATTGAGTTTGAATTCTTCGAACATCAACGACTTTTTTGTGCAAATGGAGTTCCATTTACCTTTTATCCAAAACACTATTGGAGAATCAAACTTACCATCCACAAGTAGATCTTGATATGTTCGAAAATCTACATATTTGAAAAGCCGAAGTAGAGACTTTCTTACTTCTTGATAATTCCGCAAGGTGGCTGAGGTACATGCTGTTCGAATTTCGAAGTGCCCATGTGTCAAAATGTGTTGATCTTCACATTATTGTTAGGAAAAAAGCAGAACAACGACGTTTATTGTTTCTGTACCATTATTTAATCACTCCATAATCCCTGAGTAATTCCTTTGCGAGCTTTTTAGTGCAATATTTCATGAATTATCCCCATCTTGTTCGAAAACTTAGTATGAAAATTCTAAATTGAATTTGAATTCTTCGAACATAGTGTTCCATTTACCTTTTATCCAAGACACTATTGGAGAATCAAAATCTACTTGTGTTTGCACTCATTGCAGGGAAGAGGTGTTCGAAGTGATTCGAAGCTTGTGTCGTCCGAAGGTAGTGCACCTTCCCCTATAGCGCTATAAATTATTTAAGGATAAAATGCCAATAGAAAACGATCGTTTTCAATATGGCACCTGCAATCTTCTATACTTTTTTCTGATGACGGTTTTTTTCAGAAAAATCTTCATTTTTATTTAAAAGTTAATTGGGCTTTAGTTTATCAATTACTATACCTGCCCTACTGTTAAGACAACCGAAACGAGCTTGAGTCATAAAGAAACGCATACCGCAGTAATTTTCTCACACAAGACCAATAAAAATTTTGTGATGTGGTTCAGCAGGATTGTGAAGTTTTCTGCATTGATTATGTAGTCCTAAAATGTATATATATTTTCTATATTTTTGTAGTGATTAAAGCATTGTTGATTGGTAAAGTTGCGTCAATATCTGAAAGAGCACTCTCTTAAGTGACCATACCGCGAACATTTCGAAAGTTTTAGACCATAACCCAAGAAGAAAATTAATGGACTTCCTCTTGCGTCTTTGAGATTTTCTCTCCGCATCGCACTTCTTGACCAATTCAATCGATGTTAATCGTTGGCCTTTCAGAGAAATACTCATGTGGTGAATTGAAGCAAAAGATGAAAATGACTCATGATGATGCTGAAAGAAATGCTTTTACTGTCTTAGAAGAGAATCATTGATGAGATTGACTATTAAAGACTCTTGGTTAATTAAATGTGAAAACGTTGAAGTTTATACCTGGATAGAGAGAGAAGAGGAAGTTCTACTAAAAATTCAATATATATGACCAAAATTGCTTACCCCTGCACGTGGCTTCCTGTTACCACAAACAAATTGCGACAACATCGAAATATGATACTTGACCACATTTTAAAATAACTTTATTTAGCGTCAATTTATTCCATTCTCCAATTATTTACCCTGTCTTCTCTTCCCTTTTCTTCCGAAGTGCATACGATCCATACGACTTTTGTTAGAAAAACGTTTTTTCTTGAAAAGTGAAGAAATGTGACTCTTGGCAGAAGCATGAGTTTTCTCTATTGACTTGTCCATTGTAATTTAATAAGACATACACACACAGTCAATAGGGTCAAAGACATACGCGGAAGAGGAGTTGAGAAAAAGAGTTTTGCCATTTATGGGGGGGTTGGTGAAAAGAACAACATATTGTATGAAAGTCATGTGCTTTGATTGATTTTATACACGGTCTTTGGTGTATCAGTCATTGACTGGCCATTGCCATTTTTGTGGACTTCTATTCTATGGCACAATAAATATTATTTTATGCTAAAAGTGACACATTAATATTTTTCTTAACTGTTTCAGCAGCTTTTTTAATGTGTCGTTGTTTTTTTTTCCTACCTCGCCAGAGTGTGTCTTTAATTACCAAGTAGGGAGATATAACGTGGGTATTAAATGCTCGAAAAACACAAACATGGTTATTTTATCTGTGAAATTTCTTCTCATTAAATGTGCGGGAGTGTTTGCTGACGGTTATTTTTTTTGTGCCTAATGTCTTCTGTACCTTCGCATTTTGTCGCATGTCTCAGGGAATAAGTCACCTCTCAATTGTTCTGCAGCAAATTTTCATCTGCACCTATTCATCTTACCTCACTGCTGTCTCACGAAATTTCAAGTCAATTGAGACACTTTGATTTTCCAATGGATTCTATCCAATTGTGCAGAGAAATATTTATGCACCTGCAAGTATAGTGCTGGAGGACGGTTTCCTTTAAGACGTTCAAATGATGCTTCACGCCAATAAACTACTGCATTTAATTGCACTGAAGACTTTTCCCTTTCTTATGCAAGCACCACTCAAATCACAATTATACAGTCAACGGTCACAGTTGTACGACAACTTTGCGGTATCTAGGAAGTTTTACATTAATTTAAATCATGTAGACTAAGGGCCTTGACAGACCTGAGAATTAGCCGAGAGACGCTTTTGCGTAATTATATTAGAAATAGGGTAAATTTAGCTAATTCAAAACTTGTTCCAAATAGAAATTTTTCTCTACTCCAAATGGGGACGTCATTGTTTTCATGATAAATACAGGACTAAATTATTATATTTATATATTTTCTATATCACAGTTCCATTCTTTAGTTAATTTTGCTGCAAATAAAACGAAAATCCATTCATATTCACAAATTTTAATTTGGTAATTTCTCAGAAAAATTAAAAGTGTACCTTTTCACCATCGAATTTTTCATCTATCGAACTTGTTTTCCAATGAAAAACACAATGAGGTGGCTGTTGTTTATTCGTTTTGTTTAACATTTATGTCATATTTCTGGCTAATTTTAGTTAAATTAAGTGCTAATCTTTATTGATAACGGTACGTGAAGTTTTCAAAGGAATAATTACCTATTTCGTGAACAAAAAGGGTTTTTTTGAAGTGTTTGCAAATGCTTAAATAGGAAACCCCGGAAATATGATTTTTTTGGAGAGATTGTGTTATTGTTTTAGATGGGAAAGGAGAAAAGACCAGGAATAAGAACAAATCCTGCACTCAAGAGCAACTCAGCAAGGTTTTGGAAGCCTTTCGTCGCGGTTTCACTTACACTGTTTGTCTCCAATTAGAAAATTTCCCTTGTCTCCATTTGGATTAATTTGTTTCCAATAGAAGCATTTTGCACTTGTGTGTTTGTCTTGTATTTAAGAAGTTTTCAAATTATATTTAAAGAATTTTCACTAAACAGTAACATTCTAGAAGAGTCAAGGAGCAAATTTATGAAATTCTCTTCAGAAGAAAATTGAACTTAAAGTGTTGAATCTTCTGTGAAAGTTAAAACGTCTGAAAATGGTTTTGAACATTTACCCTAATGGTTAAACTAAATTTTCATCATTTTCCACTAAGTCGCCTCTCGGCTTAAGTCGTAAGGGTGCCTGATTTCTTACATTACTTGTATTTATGTTGACCATTTCTTCAGTGGGCAAATGACTTCAAGTTTCGCCCTCTGAAGTCTGATACCTAACTAAAAAAATCACAATCTATAAAGGTCTCTTTACACATTGTAAATTATTTTCATCAAAATCAAAACTTGCTTTTTGAAAGTAATCGTTCGTACTACTGTATAGGGGGAAATGTCAAAAGTTCGTCAAATTTGACAAAAACCACTCCCAATGTTTAGGGTCACCAACATATATCACTTCCCTTAATTCTAACGATTCTAGCACAGTAGAAAAATAGTTCAAAAGTTTGACGTACACCTTGACATTTTACCTTTTGGATAATTTTAAATATGTTAGACGTTTACAGCATTAACGTTGTTCTGTATTTTTACTTAACTAATATGTATCTTCTTGAGTTTACTTTCACTTATTCATTCAACTTCAATTATTGAGGTTTAACGATTAGTCAATTTACAATGCAATTAAAATTTACGATATTCTTTATATCTCATAAAAAAAATAGTTCAACTATTTAATTTGAAAAATTTCCTGTAGCGAACGTAATGTTACAAAGAGAATGCAAATGATGATTCTATCGGAAATGTATTATAATTTTTGCTACAAAGAAAAATTGCAAAGTTTTATCCCAAGCTTTCTCCTTGCAAGACTGGTACGAATGAAATGCTAAGTAAAATAGTCTAAAAACAATAAGAGATGGTAATCACGGTTTCCGTGGGGTCATACACAGACCGAAGGTTCAATGGAGATGGATCATTCCAAGGTCCGAGTTTTTAAAGCTACCTAAATTTTGTTTTAAATCAATAAATCGACATAACATTTATTAATGTTTTTATATTAACTGAATTGAAGTCCTCAATCGGACTGACTTAATCTGATATGCTGCGTAGCGTCAAAAATATTCCTAAAAACTTTTATCACATAACCTCAACTTTGTTCGAGACATAACCTTAATTTTTACAAGACCATATAAATTGGGTTTTTAATGAATTTGAACTTGCTTGAATAATATTAAGTTTATTGTAATAATTGAATTGCATATAAATTCATTAAAAACAAATTCATTTCAATCCAATAACGGTTGTTTTTAGTTACACATATGTTTTGTTAGGTTATGTCTTCTTAAGATTTATTTACTTCCTAATAGTGTTGCTTAGAAATCAAGTTATTGTCCAATTAAAATAGCTAATTGCTGCTCTGTCTGAACGGTGAAATTAATTATTCATATAAAGTTTCAAAGACTTTTCAAATTAGTATTTTTGTATTTCCTTTCATAACCAAACACTCCTAACCTACTAAGGGGTTCTTTAGACATTAATCTTTTGTCTATACATGGCTTAACTTTTCGAACTTCTTATTATACAGTATTTTTAGGGAAATTTTCTTTCAGGATTCTTTATAATTTGTTTAGAAACTAGAAATATTCGGAAGAGAGGTTAGGTCCCTACTTTGAAGATCGTTCAACCTAACCTAAACTAACCTAAATTACTTCTATCTTAATTTAAGAACTTTATTCACCCGTATTAAGGTACTTATTAAAATCGCAAAATCGCATTTGAAGAAAAGGTGATTGAACCTTCCTGACCCAGTAGTGTGAAGATACTCTCATCCAAAAATCACAAAGAGGTGATTTGTGATTAGTGTCTCTGTTTGATATTATTGCTCTCTTTCAATGGGGGCGCCTCTACAAGTGAAAAATTAATGTCGAGGTTCCGCTTCATTGGATTGATTGATGAATTATTCTTAAAAAGTTATTACATATACATTGTTGTGAAGGTAAAAAGAAGTTAAAAAAAGGGGAAAAAATTGAGTCAATTGGAAATATTGCTGGTGTCCCAAGAGTGAAAATACCAATCCATTAATCTCTCCAGCTGGTCAAAGAATGCCTGCAATTGTGCATTTGAAAACTATGTGAAACATGAATACGATGAGGAAACCATCACTCTGACATATCGATGGAATTTGGAACAGAGAGAAGATTCCTTTGGCAATTGTTGCGGTGAAAAATTGAAGTTTTCCGTGTTATAACATGAAAATAGAAATATATTTCATAAACTAGCAATATATTTTTTTTATTTAAAGAAAATAAACTCTCTCTTTCTAATGACGAAGAAGAAAGAGTATTATTAGGAATCTCATTTGTATTCTTATGCCATTCAGTAATCGAAAAGAGTTAATGAAATTTCACGGAGGATTATGATATTACACAGAGTCACAGGTGACGTCTTCAGGGCTAAGTCACCTGACACGTGGATTTTTTTCTAGTTGATTTGAGCAACAAACAAAAAAAAAACATCAAGATTCAGTGAAAATGAAACCAATCTCCTTGACACGACATGCTTTCGATAGAGAATTTGAGTGATTTTCATTTGTAAGCATCGTACAGAAATATGAAATTAAAACGAACGATTGTAATTACAATCGAAGATGATTGTTCAAATGTTCCATAGACTGGTGGCATAGGTTATGGTCTGTATTATATTTATGACTGCCTCTCAGAAGCCTTTTAATTTGAAAAAGAAAAAGTTTGAATAATGAACTTAATGGGAATTTCAGAGGTTTCCGGTCACTTGGGCTCATCTTACCTAGGAGCCTAGATAGTTGTTAGGTCTGGTGGTATCCTGTCATAATTCTCTGACCTTACTGCAACTTCCTTGGCTGCAACGTTCCTCTGCTAGCTCCCTTTAGCACTCCTGAAGGTACTTAGCACGTACCTTCAGAGACGTACTTTACGTCGTTGCCGTAGGGAAAAGTACTCTCCCTTCGAACGTTTATGCCTTCGAATAATGTGAATTTCATTTGTTTTTCGTAAGAGATTTACACTAAATTATCACGGAATTATCAACAATTGATGATAAGCCAATTAATATTTAATAGAAATGTGTATGTCTCGTAGGAAAACTAAAAGAAAATTCACATTATTCGAAGCCATGAACTTTCGGAGGGAGTGTACTTTCCCCTAAAGATCCGTCCTGACGAGTTTTCGTAATAATCATGCTTTTATAGGAAGTGTCTAACCCTCTCTAAACGGACCAGATCCCTTGTTCGTTAGCCTCAGGTTCGTGACTTCCCATTGGGGTTGGTTACCCAATCTTCTATCATTGACCTGGGTTTATCGGAGTCTACCCGGCATCTAGTCCACTTGGTAGTGAACATAGAAGTTAAAGAGAACTGGCTATGTATCGAACTACTCCCTCCATCGCCATTCAGATTCACAGAGCCCCTCAGGGCTTTAAGTGCTTAAATGTTTTGGCTACCACTTGCATTGTAACTAAATTTCAGATCTTTTTGTTGTGATCCAGCTTGTTCTTATTGATATTTGAGTCTGGAATTAATGGTGACCTTAATAGGATTTCTATTTGGCCTTGAAGAATGCTTGAAGAATGGTCTGGTACTCAATAAGAAGCCTTATAAGGGCTTTAGACTAGAGACTTAGCTATTAAGTCACAGTCTGAAAAGATCGGTTTAAGTACTTTGTTCGTGGTTTGTCGATGAAGACAAATTTCTTAAAGCGACGTACTTTCACCAGAATTCAAAGGACAAGGTTTCAATTTAGATCTGAAAAGGTTTCTGATTTGACCTCAGTCATATTGCGAAACTGGCATGAGATTCAAGTTTGAAGCTAGTCGTGGACTTTAGTTATTCATTCGAGCAGCTGGAATCCTACCACTCGGGTGAGGTGATCCCGTTATCTCTTCGGGAATTGTTTTCAATCAGATACTAACTTGATCGGATCATACGATTTTCGTTTCTAGGGAAACCAGGCTTCCTCAGTGATTTTATCTTCTTCTCATCTATTCTCAATCTACCACTGTTTTCCTATGTTGTAGTTCGTGTGATGAACTTTGTTTCCCAGTATCCTTGAACTGGTAGGCTCTGTTACATTGCAGATTTCTAGCTCTTGGTTTGTTGATCACCTTCTAGTTTTCGTATCTCCGTGTTTTTGATTCAGGGAATCTTAATTTTCGCAACTCTTTTGTGCAGATGTTAAGGAAAAGGGTCGTTTAAACTGACCTTCAATTTATGTTTGCGTTATGTCTTCGGACTCCGGAAAGATTATATGATGACATTTCTGCTTTGACAGCTTCCATTCTCGATCTACCACTGTTCTTTTATCTTGTACTTCTTGTGGTTGACTTTATTTTCGATTTCTTTGAAGTGGTAAGCCTTATTACCTCATAGACCTCATGGTTCCCTGATCCCCTACCAGGTCTTCGTGTCTGCTTCTGCCTGTTTTAGGGAGTCCTAAACAGTTTTCTGCTTTGGCATGCTCTTTTCTCGGCCTACCACTGTCCTCCTACCTTTGTAGTTCATATGATGAACTTTATTTCCTGGCTTCTTCGAACGGGTAGGCCTTGATACCTTGCAGAGATCGTGTTTCCTTGATATTCTTCTAGGTCTTCGTGTGCCTGGAGGGACTTACAATTTTCGCAACTCATTTGTACAGATTCCGAAGAACAAGGTACCTTGAAACTGGCTTTCAAATCATATTCGCGTTATATCTTCGGTCTTCAGAAATATATGATCACGTTTCTGCTTTGAAAGATTCCATTCTTGATCTGCCACTTTTCTCCTATCTTGTAGTTCGTGTGATAGACTTCGTTTCCGACTTTTTTGACGTGGTGGACTTTGATACCTCATTAACATCATTGTTCTCTGATTTATGAAGTCCTAATAACATTTCTGCTTTGGTATGCTCTTTTCTCGGCCTACCACTGTCTTCCTATCTGTGTAGTTCATGTGATGAACTTTATTTCCTGACTTCTTCGAAAGGGCAGACCTTGATACCTTGCAGAGATCTTGGTTCCATTGATATTCTTCTAGGTGTTCGTGTGCCTGGCTAGGAGAGTTCTGATTTTCGCAACCCTTGTACAGATGTCTTGAAGCGGGTTTTCGGAAATATGATTACGTTTCTGATTTGAAAGATTTAATTCTCGATCTACCACCGTTCTTCTATCTTATAGTTCGTGTGGTTAACTTTATTTCCGACTTCTTGAAATCCAGCTTCTGCCAGGTGTTCGTGTCGTAGTGTTTTTGGTTCAAGGAGTTGTTCCTTCATTGAATTCTTGGTCAAGACGGGTCAGGCTCAAGTGGCCATAAGTGGGGAATTTTAATTAAGCAAAATCCTAACCAAATGCAAAATGTGATCCCATGCCATACCTCCACCCTATGTCTCCTCCATATTTTATCACTCATTCCAAAGCACAAGAGTTTCTGATATGGCATAAAAAATGGGGACTTGATACAAAAACAATACACACAATCTTATCACAAACACCTTTTATAATATTAAATGAATTCCCCAATAATCTTCGCGCAGATATAGCAAATAAAAGAGTATTTTTTGCGCGATAACTTATGTATAGAGTATAGAGAGAGACATTCCTTAGATATTGAGACTTTTAGTTGTTGTTCACCCCACATTCACCTATTTTTGTGTGTACTGAAAAGAGGTGTCTTGGCAATTAAAAGAGTTTTGTGTCGCCTGGACAACAGAAAATTTGGCATTTGATTGCTGAGCAGAAAATAATTATGAGATTGTGTTTATACTTCTTTTTTTATTATTTGCGTGAGATTGTGTTGTGATGTGTATAAGTTTGAATTTCATGGTCAATAGGCAATAATTTTCCTCCATTTAATTTTTATATGTCACATTTTCCGCCTCATTTTCTTCTGCCGCTCTTCGTCCGAGAGATAGATAAAAAAAACAGTTGAAAGAAATAAAATGTGAGTACTTGAAACAACTGTGAAAAATGTTACAAACTTTATAACTGATTGGAAGGTATTTGCAATGCAGAAATTAAATGCATATCGTCTTAGTTATTTCATAGCAATCAATTTTAATTACTCCTGTTTTATTAGTGTTTTTTTTATATTCTTTTGTATGCCTTTTAACATTTTTGCTCGAATATCTGCATTGAGGTTCAATAGTGGTAAAAGTTAACCCTTCATTGGATTTTGTGATCAAGCATAAACTTTACTTTCTGAAGTGAATCTAAGAACTTGGTGGGTTCTGTGTAGTATCTTCCGGAAGAAAGATATTTTTAAATAATCTCAAGAGAAGTGAATTTAAAACATACAATGACCGGAGTTTAAAGGAGTCAGAGGTTAAGTTTATAAGGTTAAGGCAGGTGGTAAATAAGTTTGCCACTCATGGTTCACTTTGGCTGCCGATCAACGCAATTTTGGAAGCTGATCGCGCGATCAGAGCGTTTTTGGAGACTTATCGCGCAATCAGTGAGATTTTGTAAACTTATTCGCGCGTTCACCGTGATCTTGGAGACTGATCGGCGCGATCGGCGAATCTGTCACTCACAGTTCATTCGCTGGCCATACTTATTTACCCAGCGTAAATAGATCTGCCACTCACTGTTTACTGTCGGTGCCAAGCAGCGCGATCCTGGAGACTGATCCCATGATCAAAGCGTTTTTGGAGACCGATCATGAGATCAATGTTAATTTATAGACTTACCAGCGCGACCATTACGATCTTGGAAAGTGATCGGCGCGATCTGTCGATCTTCCACTCATGGTTTACTCGCTGGCCATACTTATTTACTGATCCCATGATCAAAGCGATCTTGGAGACTAATCGTATGATCAAAGCGCTATTGGAGACCGATCATGAGATCAATGTTACTTTATAGACTTACCAGCGCGATCATAACGATCTTGGAGACTGATCTGCCGATCTGCCACTCAGGGTTTACTCGCTGACCATACTTATTTACCCCCTAGAATAAGGGCTTACTGGACTTTAAGGTTATGTCGCTTAGAAGCCTTCCTGTATTCTTCAAATGTGTATGTTGAGATAAGATGCATTTGGATGTAACATCTTAGAATATTTTCCTCTCTTGAATATGATTTGATTTTCTACGGTTTTTCTAACATAACCTTTTGCTCAAATAAGAAATAAGGTTATGTCGTTTTGTAGCCTCTCCGTGACATTTATATGTGCATTTTGCACATATAAATGAATAAAGTAATAGTAAGTTATATTTACACAAATAAGTTATATTTACATGGAACATCATACATTTTTTTGCCCTCTTGAATATTCTTTGACCTTTTTTAGGTTTTTGAACCATAACCTCAATATGAAACATAACCTTTTGATCAAATAAGAAACAGGATAACAACTGAATTCTTTCATATATTTTAATTTTTCTAAGCTATTAAAATGTTTTTCTATCAAAATCCCAGATTATAGATCTATTCAATTTCAAGAGTAAATTTGTATAATAAATTGTCCGACATAACCTCTAAAATCATCTTTTAATTAATCTTTTGCTCAGTTTCTCCAATAGATTGAAATATCTTGAGATTGATAAAATAACCAGAATCAAGACGCTCTTGCCTACAAAATGGATAAAACTTGTGAAATAATCGCATACGTTTTTTCAAAACTTTTGGAGTTTGTTCCGTTCAAAATTTTAAGGTTATGTTCAGCATAATTTGGTAATGCAAACTATCTTATGAAAAGAATGAACGAATGTGGCTCAAGATAGATTCACGCATTTTTTAATATTTTAATTACGTATTTTATTATACTATTTATTATATTCTTTTATTTTTTTACTTTTCCCAATGAACGATTTTGCAATAAAATTGCAAAATCGTTTATGCAAAGAACAATGAAGAAAAAAAACAAATGCTTTTTCTGCCTGATTATTTTATAAAGTATTTCATCTATCTTTTTATAATTGACAGAAAGGCTCCTCTTGCCCTATCATTTCCATATCATTGGAAATTTTTAGGTTATAATAAACATAACCTCAAAAATTCAATACAATATTTTGTAGCGGATCTCTAATATCTCTTGTTATAATAATTTTATAATTAATAATCACAATGATGGTTAATGAAGCTTTTCAAAAGGTTTTAGATGTCAAATAGATAAACTTCTAACCTCAAAAACATAACAATTCTTCCTGTTTGAAATTTTCTTGTGCCATTTAAGTAAAATTCAGTAA
Organism: Phlebotomus papatasi; assembly: GCF_024763615.1. NCBI lineage: Eukaryota > Metazoa > Arthropoda > Insecta > Diptera > Psychodidae > Phlebotomus > Phlebotomus papatasi. Next base: position 101,851,515 of record NC_077222.1, on the reverse strand, counting down.
AGAAATTACAGATTCTTTGAAGTATTGAGAATATTTCACGGTAAATTGGACATGGAAATTCTTTTATGAATATTTTTATTTGTAGAGGTTAGGTAGTACATAACCTCAAATTTTTGAATAATCCCTCGAGAAATATAATAGAAAAAATTGGCACCTTCTTGAGCAATTAAGTTTTAAGATGCATTTGTTTTTACTAAATTCAAAAAATTCAAAGTATTTTTATTTAGCAAAGTTATGAGCATAAGAGCGTAATATAATGTAAATTTTAGCACATTGCTATGTGTGTTTATTTCCACTGCAATTGTTTCAAGAGCGAGAATTTCTTTGGAATCGACACAATTCTATAAATATATATAGACTTTCCCACTCTCCCTCTTCGTTTGATAAATAGATTCACCTGATGTGTTGTGGAGATTCTTCGGTAGAATTCCTAATATTTATATACCCCAACAATAGAACAAGTCATGCCACGTGAGTAATAATTGTAATTACGCCACTTGCTTAAATGCCATCAGTTGAGTGAGAAGAAAATAAATGACTTTTCTCTTTTTCCTTTTATCGCTACCGCAGCATTTCTGATGACTCAAAAAGTCAGAGAAGTTCTCCAGGGAGAGATGGTCTGAGGAAATTGGGGATTAATCAAAGAGAAAATGAGAAACATTCTCAATTTCCCGTTTGTTAGTATTTATGATACAATGTTAGTGACTCGTGTTTCTTTTTTTTTTGAATTTCTTTTCAGAGAGAAAATAATGATGAATGGGGGCGTTAAAAATGGATTATCCACTCTCAATCGATTACTTGGGAAGAAAAATAAAGATGGTAAGCATTTTTTTTGTTAATCAATTTGCAAGCAAAAATATTTTATTCTTAAAGCACCTGCAATTTGGCATTTATTGCAAATTCTTACCCATTCCATTACTCACGATGCTATTCATTAATTGACTGTCCGAGTACAATTGCAATTTTGCAATGATGATGCAAAAGTATAAGAATGCAATCAATTTTCCATCGATTTCTTTTTGCCTGAATATTTTTGAATCACGATTTTGGGAAATGAAGGGGAAAAATAACATCACCCTGTTGGCTATTACGCACTTAACCAGATAAATACTTCTGAAGATTCCACATTTCTTGGTGGAAATCGTGATTTTGTTTGAGTTGGGGAATTGATAAGAAAGATAATGCACAAATTGTGTTTAAAAGTGTATGTTGAGCCTTTTTTTTTCTTTCAAAAAATCAAAGGGGGAAATTGTGTGTGAAAATTAGTCATTCCTGCGTGTTCTAACAACTTTTTTTTGCGAGAGAAAAATAATTTCTGTTGATGAGAAATTTACCCAATTACCATTGACAATGACATAAATACCACCATAAATATTGAATATTTGATGTAAATTTCCGTCACATGCAATGTCGTCATTTAAAGTAATTTTTATCAACTCTGCTGAATAGTACAGGTTGTAGCGATAAAAGTGTCCCATTTAGAATAACAATTATCTCCTTATAGAACGTTTTCAGGGGATTGATTTACATATCATTGAGAGCTAAATTGCAGTTGATTCTGAAATGTATTATGCCCAAAGCACAATAACTTTTGTTTGTAAACATATTTTCAACATTCCCTACCAGAGAGACAGAGATGACTAGATCTCTGTTTCATTCACTCTCATTGAAATGTCAAAAACATGTTTACAAAACAAAGATTATTATGCGTTGGGCATTACAAAACCATACAAACAAATCACAAAATTTTACACAATTTTTTTGAGTATTTACGAACATTTACAAACATATGTTTGTAAAATAACAACAAACCCAATGAACCGGAAGCAAGTTCTAAAACGAAATTTGAAAATACGATGTAAGCATTGCACAATGCTTGAACTTGTGACTTAGGTGGTATAAGTGGCGGATATAGGGGGTAGCAAAGAGGCAATGTTGAAAGGGCTCCTATAATATTTAAAAAATTGAAATAATGAAAGTGTAAAACCAAAAATATTCAAGGTCGTTAAGATTTAGCTCACATTAAGGATATTTTTATCCAAGACGCTTTTGCTGTTTTGAATTATCTGTTTAATCGTATTAGCTTTCCAAAAAGCTCAAAATAATTTATTTGGATTAAAAATCGATAACAGATTTAAAACGTTGAAAGATATTAAAAACGGTATGCAATTTTTTTTAAATGTTCAAATTAGGTTTTTAAAAGAACTTTGCGGAAATTTTTGATCACATTTTCTCAAATTACGCTACAATGTCGTCTTGCAAGCTAGAGCTTTCCATATCAGACTTCAAAATAATCAAAATAGGGTTAGAATTGTATTTATCAAAGAAACTTTCAAAAAGTTTTTGATACTCTTAAAAAAAGAGTATTTTCCATTCTATTTTTGATCAATTTTCTTCCAATTTCTTCAAGAAAAAATCTTCATGATGGCTTTAACAAGCTTTCAGCTTACGAAATCCGAAAAAATAGAATTTAAATTATTTTTTTTTTAGTTTAAAACACATAAAAGAACATTTTTTTCTTTACCGGAATTTTCATCAAAGATAAGCCCATTTGGAAATATTTTACACTTATTAGAAATTTCTTGTGGAAGTGTTTTCGTATTTTCAAATATTTTGAGATAATTAAAAAACTATAGGAAAATGGATTTATCGTGAATATTAAATAGAAAGCTTGTTGAAATCTTCCTATAAAGAAATTTCAAATAAAAACTAAAACATAACTAAACAGGAAAATTTGGAGATCAGGAAAATTTTATAAAGTCGAAATTCACATTCCTTTCTTAAAAGCGTGACTTATGGCTATCCTTTTCTTTCGCACTCTTCTTCTTCTTCTTCTTTTAAACATCACACCTGATTAAATTTAGTTGAGACCGATTTTAAGACCGAAAGAGTGAGATGTGAGATAGATTGATGCAAATCTTTCGAGAAAGAAAGAGAAGATGTGCTAAAGTTATAAGGAATCTTAATGCCTTTGCCCTATGTTTTATATCAGGAAAATTTTCATTCCTTTATCGAAGGTTTTGCATATTTCAGTACCAATCTTGCGCAATCAAATCTAAGTTGAATTTAGATTTTGTTAGTTTTGAACTTAGTTAATCAAGCTAAATTTAATTTAGATTTCATTGTGAAAACGTTGAGTAGGAATATGCAGTAGATTTGAATTTAAGAAATAAGAAGCTGAAATTTTGGTTTAATAAAATTTTTCTGATCTAAAATGCGTACCGTACTGTGTATTATCAAAAATAAAAATAGTCTCACAGTTCGGATTTAAAGATAAATAATAAAAGTAATAATTTACAAGGTTCTTGCGATTAGTCTTAATATTTGAAAAAGTACTTAAATTTTAAGACGAACTTTATCAGTAAGAATAAAATAGCTTATAATGGCTCCGGCACTTCTTTTAGGTCACAAAAATTTCATGAAGCCAAAATTCGAATTTCTTTCTTTCTCACACGCTTAGCATTATGTATATTTCATTCTTTCGCTATCTTGTTTTTCATTTAAATATCGTGATAAATTCAATTTAGCTTAAACGATTTTGAAAGTCAATTTTGATTTCGTGGGAGCGCCTCGGGATCGAACCCGAACACCTTCCTGAAGTGGCGGAGGATCGACAAGCGTGGGCTGCTAATTTGGGTGTTATGGGCCCGCGGCCCCAATAGGGATAAGCGGTTGAAAATGAATGAATGAATTTTGATTTCATGAAATTGTCCTGATCTAAAAGGTTTGCCGGAGCTATAAAGGTCAACATAAAGATATAAAGCTCAAAGACTTATCAACAAAATTTATAGGATAGTTACTAATTCTTTAATTTCATAAAATCAAACTATTATTAGTATTCCACTCTTTTGACATTCAAATTGAATTGAACTAAATTGAATTTGTTGTGATCTTAAAAAGAAGAGGAAGAAGATTGCGAAAAAGTGAAGTTAGGAAGGGATGTTAATTTTGATTTCATGAAATTTTTCCAATCTAAAATCTAAAATGCGTGGTAGAGGTACTGATAAAATTTCATTTTTAATGGCTCTGGCACACCTTTTAGATCAGGAGAATTTTACGAAGTCGAAATTGCAATCTCTTTTTTCTCTCATGTTTTACATATGTCTTGTCTATCTCACTCTTTCCCTCTCTCGTACTCTTCTCTTCTTCTTTTAAACATCACAACAAATTGAATTTTGCTCAATTGAATTAAGATTGTGAAAGAATGAGATAGAAATATGCAAAGATTGTGAGAAAGACAGGAATATCAATTTTGATTTCATGAAATTTTTGTGATCTGAGCCATAACTGTGTGTCTGAGCCATAACTCACAGGATTTAATTTGCACTCAATAAAAATTTGAAAATTTTTAATACCAAGTTTCTCATTTATATTTTTACAATTTTTATTATTACTGTTTTTTTTAGTTCTTAATGCTTCCGGCACACCTTTTAGATCAGAAAAATTTCATGAAGTCGAAATTCGGATTCCTTTCTCATATGCTTAGTATATCTATTTCATTCTCTCCCGCACTCTTCTTCTTCTCTTAAACATCACTCCATATTCAATTTAGTTCAATCGAATTTGGTAGCGAAAGAATGAGATAGTCATATGCAAACCATGTGCGAAAGAGAAGGTTTTGAATTTCGATTCCATGAAATTTTCCTGATCTAAAAGGTGTGCCGGAGCCATAAAAATTGAGCGAAAAGTCTTTTAAAATTCTGGGACAGTTTTGCAGAGACAGAGGGATTATAATATTTTTCAAAGAGTTTTTATCAACCAAAAAAATTTATTTTATAAACATTTTGTTTCTTGAGACATTTTGGGACAGTTTTCACGCAATTGGTAATAGGAATATTTTGGTTAAACTAAAACAAAAAAAAAACAGAAAAATAAATAGAGAAAGGGAAATACTAAGTGGATTATGTAATTGTGAGTTAAGAAGTGTGCAATAGAGTTTGAGTAAATATTTCCACCTGGATTTTTTTTGTTTTTCCTCGCGGGAATGAAGCAGGAGAGGAGAAGAGAGAGAGAGAGGTGGGCAAAAAATGTACGGGAGCTTATTTGATAAAAGAGAGAGAATCCGGTGGTCAGACAAGATGTTCAATTGAGATTGTATTTTGCTCTAATAGAAGATCTTGTAACTGTTCTTCATTGCAGAATCATCCTCACAGTCAAAACATCCATCGACATTCAGCCGATCAATGTCTAACTTGGACACGTCTAGTCAACACAATAAGATCGTGCCACTGGCCGCAATGAGTAACGCCCCGTTTGAGCAGACATTCCGGATCACGGTGTGTCTGCCGCGGGATCAATTGTATGTGGCCAGGGTGGGTGCCAAGACGCGCCTGGCGCAACTGATGGAGCTCACGTGTATCAATAAGCAATTGGATAGGGATAAATATGAATTTAGGCATCCCCTGGACAATTCACAGGTGTTCAGGAATGACCTGACAATTGGGGAAGTGGGACTCAATGAGATTCGTCTGGTGCCAAAGACAGAGCGTCTGCACAATGGAAATAATTTCAATTTGGAAGATTTGGGCAAGATGAGAGTTCCGGGTAATCGGGAATCTCTGTCATCGTCCGAAGTTAGTCGAAATTCTCGTCATTTTCCCAAAACCACCTCACCATACAGCTCCACAAATTCCCTCAATTCAGTCGAGTCTTCCGGAAGTCGAAGTCATCAGGCACCAGTGGCACCGGCAAGGAAGAAACGAGCAGCACCAAGACCACCAAGTCAGAATTCCATTCCTGAACATCAGGACAGGGCGACGGTGGATATCAATAGGAATTCCACAATAACGGGTCAAGGCGGAGGAGCAGAAGTTTTCAAGAAGCCACTCCCGGTCAAAAAGAATTTCCATGTGTCATCGCCAAATCTGTCCCTGGAGGAGAACCATCAGCTGATCACGAGTGCTGAGGTGCACAGAAATGGATCCCCCGTGGCGGAGAGGTACAGTTCTGTAACAGATTTGCGCAGTCACGACACACCGGCAATTGTTGAAGCCAGCAATGCACGAATAAGGCCAATGTCGATGCATATCTTCAACGGAAATCACCACGTCAATGGCAAAGAGAGCTCCACGGATGTCAATCACTCCCGGACATCCAGTGAGTCGTCTGAGATGAGGGATTCCCTGCCAGAACCGGTGCCCAGGAAGCGACAATTATTTGCTGGTAAGTTTCTTCCGTTTATTTAATTTTGTTTTTGTTTTTTTTTCATACTTCTTCCGCATTTCTGGCAGTTTATTTATTTATTTATTTTTTTTGTAAAGCAAAAGCTCTTTTCCCTTTTTGCAACCCATTAGCAAAGCAAATTCCTTCACGCAGACTCTTGAGATGATTTTTTTTTCAAAAAACAAAAAGAAAAGAATGTTTAAAATGCGTTTGAAAAGTGAAGAAGCAGAGCACGAAATCGGTTAAAAAAGTAAACAGGAAATATTTTTCAAAGAATTGAAAATTTAATTTTGAACTTTGGGATTTTGATGAAAAGGCCCTTCTTCAGGTCCCATGATTTAATTTAGCGAAAGACTTGGAAAGGCAGACACTTAAGAAAAAGTTCAACTGTTATATTTAGATTTTTTAAAAACTCTTTACACTTTTTTCAATAAATCAGAAAAAGTAGGAACATTGAAATGAAAATAAAAATCTAAACTAAAAAAATGCGAAAGGTCCTTTCGCATCATTTACCTTTTACCGGTTCTCAATCGATTTAAACCGATTAATAAATCACTTAAAAGATCCTCCAAAATAGTTTTAAGGAGTAATAAAATTGATTTTCGGAATTACTTATCGGTTTATAACCGGTTCATTACCGGTTCACAACCTATTAGAACCGATCTATAAATCACTCAAAACAAAACATTTCCCAAAAACCTTAGGAGTAATATAATTGAATTTCGGTTTCGGATTAAAAAAAATCGTTACCGATTATGAACCGGTTTAGTGCCGATTCATAACGGATTGGAACCGTTTCATTTTTATCGGAAATTCTAATACCTTTCCAACGAGTTCAAATATTATCCTCTTCGGTTGTTACGCTCTCTCTCTCTCTCTCTGTCTGCCTCTCTCTCTTCTCTCTCTCTCTCTCTCTGTCTGTCTGTCTGTCTCTCTCTCTCTTCTCTCTCTGTCTGTCTGTCTGTCTCTCTCTCTCTTCTCTGTCTGTCTGTCTGTCTGTCTCTCTCTCTCTTCTCTCTCTCTCTCTCTCTCTCTTTTCTCTCTCTCTCTGTCTGTCTCTCTCTCTCTCTGTCTCTCTCTCTCTATCTCTCTGTCTCTCTCTCTTTGTCTCTGTCTGTCTGTCTGTCTGTCTCTCTCTCTCTCTCTGTCTGTCTGTCTCTCTGTCTGTCTGTCTGTCTCTCTCTCTGTCTGTCTGTCTGTCGGTCTGTCTCTCTCTCTGTCTGTCTGTCTGTCTGTCTGTCTCTCTCTGTCTGTCTGTCTGTCTGTCTGTCTCTCTCTGTCTGTCTGTCTCTCTCTGTCTGTCTGTCTCTCTCTGTCTGTCTCTCTCTCTCTCTCTCTCTCTCTCTCTCTCTCTCTCTCTCTCTCTTTGTAACCTTTGACCTTGAAAAACCGGATTCAACCGCAGGAAATGATTCATGGGATCTGAGTGGTGTAATAGGTAAACGCGTTGGCTATTGGGCGGATGAACCACTGGTTTTACTCTACTTTAGTTGTGAGTGCTAATCCCGTCCGATACAACACAACTGAAAGTCAGGAAAAAAAAAACATTTGCATATGAGATAAAACGTAATAAAATGCACCTTCTCTGCCCAAAAAACTTCAGGAGCACAGAAGAAGTATCCACTACGGGACAGGCGTTCCTGGGTGATATACGATCAGCAGTTTCTTCCAATACCAAAGCAGAAAAATGATAACACTGATGTGGGAGAATGTCAACAATGCCCAACCGCCTCTCAAATTTGAATTCAGGACTTTAGGCGAGTTTTGGCCACTTTGGGATATTTCCCCTTCTGGGATTTTTTCCTTCTTGCCAATCTGGCAACTCAGCGATTTTCGCTCTCTTGAATTTTTGCTCTAAAGCATCACGCGTCTCTTTTTCTTAGCTCTAAAGTAATCCGTTTTTATATCAATAATCTTTGCCGCTATCGAAGTGAAATTAAATAGGTATTAAAAAGTAATTTGTGTTTAAATTCATCAAGATCAAAGTTCCTCAAAGAAGAAAAGGAGAATAGGGAAAATCGACTCAAACCGGATCATAACCCTATTCTTCCTTACAGGTACTTTATATCACAGTCAGGGATAAGACAGGGAGAGATTGCTAAAGGTTTCTTATTCTAATATTCAGGTACTGATTTATCACAGACAAGGTGGGCATTATTGGGCAGGAAATATAAAGGTGTTTCATAAACTATTCCAGGTAATAAGCTCACACAACTGTAATAAAAATAAAATGTCTCGATACGATTAGTCATAAGGAATGATTCAATGGTATTTTCGTCTAAGGACGAAATGTTCGCTTCGTAAATCTCTAAAACGTCGGTTCCAAAAAGACTATTGTAAGCTGGAGCATGACGTTTCCTATGTTTCCCAGGTGTTTCTAGCGTGCCGAAAAAACTTTAGAGTTCATTCGGTGTTTTCTGTCATTGTGGAATGAATTACCAAAAAATACAAATATAAAATAAAAGCCAATTTAATATGAATGGGCAACCGAAAACCCCAAATTGGCAACCTACGTAGTTTCGGAGATATCTCGCGAAATGTGTACGAAAACGGGAAAAAATTTACACTAAAAGTGGTCGCATTTTTCAGAGTTAATGTCACCCCCCTGATTGTAAGTCTAAAATGCAACTTTTCAGGAGAGAGGTTAAAAAGCTTGAGATACAATATAAAATTTTAATGCAATTAGTATAGCTCTACTTTTGCATTATATCGTAGAAAAATGTAAGTGCTTCCACATGAAACATGTTCCACGATTGTAGTTTTAGTGGAAAACGTAAAAAAATGTCCATTTATTAGTGTTTTTTGGAAAATTTAACAAAGTCTGAAAAATCTGTAATGTATCATAATATAGCGCGGAATTTTTAACAAGATGCATGTGATAAGTTGACATACAATACTATAATTTGGAAAAAATATCAGAACTCGGTAATTTAAAATGACTTACAATAGAAATTATTTATATTGAATTTGATATAAAGATTTTTTTTAAATATAAAGGGACAGATAATCCTAACCGGCTTATGTAGGTGAGATTCTTAACGTGAGCTAACTCGGAGTGCATGCAAATTCGATTTAGAGCTGAAGTTGGGAGACGCCATTCAGTTATCTTGAATAAAATTCGTGAAATTATACAAATTTTGTATTTAAACCAAAATATCAAGGATTTGGATGAACTGACAGAAAAGTGTTATATGGGTGAAATGTAGACCAGAATGTTCTCTATAATTTTTCCATAGAACATGATCTCATCGATTACTCAGAAGCCAAGATAATCGAGGTTTTTTGTTTCTTAACTCGTTTTTTCATCCATCAGAGTGCCCCAAGTAGTCATTTGTTGAACTTCAACTATATCAAAGAATTGTTGTATTCTGTGGACTTTCCATTTAAAACCCTATTTTAAGTGTCTTGGTGGAGTAGAGGCAGTCAAATTGGCATCTGAGTGATTTCAAAGCGTTATTATGGGAAAAATCATTTTTTTCACACTTAAACGGCAAAATCGGAGTGATAGCGTAGTCTGACCGGAAAATGATGTATGGACGAAATGTAGAGACAAATGTCCTCTACAATTATGTCGAAGTAATCATCAAAATCGGTTCAGCGACAGTCGAGATAATTGAGGTTATGTGATATTGAAATTCGTTTTTTGACTGTGGCGCCCCTGGTGTTGGTCCTACGAAGTTCAAATTTCCTAGAAAGTTGTAGTATTTGATGAGATCTTTCGTTTAAGCCCTCATTCATCAAAATCGGTCACATAGAACCGGAGATATGATTTTTTAAATTTTGTGAACTTTGACCCCTCATATCTCCGGTTCTATTGAAACCACAGCGCACATACGCACCATTTTGGAAACGTCCTAGACTGGACTACAACATACTAAAATTTCATTAACTTGCACAATGCCGTTTTTGAGAAAAGTGACTTTGAATTTCGATGAATTTTGACGCTATCACAGCGCCACCTGTAGTGACTTTTTGAACTTCCATCTGAAAGTGCTCATCGAGACGAAACCAAAAAGGTAAAATTTATGTCGATATGTTAATTAGAACCGGAGATAGAGGCCGGTCAATGTTCGAACTTTGACCCCTTATAGCTCGGGTCAGGGGTTATGGATCGACTTAAGGTTTTTTTTGTTTGATAGGTATAATCAACGGCTACAACATACTAAAATTTCAGCCCGATTGCATAAGGAATTTTTGAGTTATTTAACTTTTAAGATTTAAAAATTTTCTTTTTAATAATAGCGCCCCTAGCGGTGGTTTTATGAACTTGCGATGTTAGAAGAGAAAGTGGCATTTCACGAGAGCTTTCCAAAAAGCCCTCATTTTTTAAATTCTGACAATTAGAACCGGAGTTATGGCCATTTTAAGAAAATTTTTTTGGACCCTTATAGCTCGGGTCAGGGGGGTCGAGGGACCTTAAGTTTGGTATTGATGGAAAGCTCTAAGGCCCAGCTATAACATACTAAAATTTGAGCCCGCTCGATGCCATAGGGCCGGAGCTATTGAGAAAACAAAAAAAGGGGGGTCTTCAAAATGGCGGAAGGACGGGTGGGGGGTGGGGGGTCAATGCACCATGTTGCAATTTTCATACGATATTTAACCTTTGCCGAAAACCGCAAGTCGATATCTTTTTTAGTTTAGGAGCTATTAAGCTCCAAAGAGCGGCCGGACGGCCGGACGGCCGGCCGGCCGGCCGGCAGGGAACGTAACTTAGCCCCCCATATATTCGTGATCAGGAAGTGGCGAAACACATTTTGGCCAAGTTTGAGCGCGATCGGAGGACATGAAATTTTGTTAGGATTATAGTAGGTGAGATTGTTAAGAATCTCACCTAATAGAGCTTACATGTAGATCTAAGGTTTCTGCATCCAATGATATCGTCTTTGATGATGAAATTGGCTAGTTGAATTCTATTAGTTGAATTGAACTGGTTGAAATTTCGAATAACAACCATTGAAAAAATCAACTTTCAATTGAAAAGGAATCAATTAAGTTGCAGAACTAGTCAAATTCAACCCTCGATAATGGCCCAAATGCAATAAATAGTAGTAATAATTACTATAATAGTAATAAAATGAAGCAATAAAATGGCATAAACTTCATTCAACTGACTGATTGAATATTGCTACGATTATCGCGTGTAATAGAATCAATTCGATTTTCGTAGTAATTTTTCAATCGATTATCGCAGCAAAAAGTTCAACTTTCAACTAATTTCGTTTGAACTCATTCTTCTTCTTTTTATATTTTGTGTAATTTCAGTAGAAATTTTGGACGAAAATTCAACTTACTTTGCTTTTCAACTACGAAAATTCAACTTGTTTGCTTTTCAACTTTGCTTACTACGATAATCGTTGCAAATTTACTACAATTATCGATGTTCTCCCATTACACGCGATAATCGTAGTAATAATTTTTTACTGTGTACTACTGTAAGTAGACTTGCAATAGTCTTCTTTGGAGCCGACGATATAAATATAATAATTTAGTACTATATTTATCACGAAAACAATGACGTCTCCATTTGGGGTAGCGAAAAATTTCCATTTGGAGTAGATTTTGAATTAGCTTAATTTACCCTACCCAATAGGAATTCGCAAACATTTACAAACAATTTTATGAAATATTTCTTTTTCTGTGTATATTAAAATAGGCTAATCTTGCTCTGAGTTACAAAATTCTATTTCTGCATCTCTGCACTTTCCAAATTATTTTTAATAAACTGCCAGATCACTACTATAGTCTATCCGGTCTATCCTAACTCTCAGGCTGAATACTGAACTAACAAACAGATTTCTTAAAATATTATTAGCTAAAAAAAAATCCTGATGATACTTTTTGGTTTTGCTCTCGATTCTCTCGATGCAAAACTAACAGGCAAATTGTCTTTCTTTGTAGCCAAGAAGAAGAAAGCAGCTCCTGCACCACCCCCCAGAAGCTTTGCTCCTGTCCCAACACCCAGATCCATACCAAAAAGTGAATCTTCGGCTGACGAAGAGACCAAGAGTGATGCAACATCAATCCGAAGTCAGGAGAGTAGTCCATCATCATCAGTTAATAACAATCTGCCCAATGGGAATGTATCCAAAGTGATGCTGAATGTGGATACTACGGATGTGTCTCCGCCAGTGAACGCTGTGAAGGAGGAACAGCCGGCAATTAGTGTGACAAAGCAGAGTCTGATGGTGGAAGAGAGGAAAGAGTGTATTGGGGTGAAAGTGGTGGAAATGCAACCAAATGGTCCCCTTTCAATTGCCATAAAGAGCACAGTGATGCAGAAGGAGGAGCCAGCCAAAGTGTCAATCACAGAAATACGACGGGAGAGCACAAATAGTTCCGATGATGATGATCATCGGGTTAATATCTACAATATCAAAACTGGGACGGTGATTGAGAAGCCACTGGAAGTTGCGGAGGTTCAGAAGGGGGCGGTTGAAGATGCTAAGGTAGAAGCTGTTCCGGAAGTTCAAAAGGTAGAAGATGTTCCGAAAGTTCAAAAGGAAGAAGCTGTTCCGGAAGTTCAAAAAGAAGAAGCTGTTCCGGAAGTTCCAAAGGCAGCAGTTCCGGCTGAGGACCCAAGATCACCTTCACCGCTCTGGACCTATACCCTTCCAGCTCCACCAAAATTCGCCGATGGGAATAGTTCCGTTCCGGATGACGTCACAACTCTCAATGGAAATGTCTACTACGATTATATGTCCGTGGCAGATGATACAAGAACTGTCCAATCAGATTCCAATACAACTTTGGTTTCTGATGTGGATATCCGACCGGTGATTAGGGAAGTGGTTCCGGATCCTTATATCAATGATTTGGATGCAGAAGTTGTGAATTCTGATGTAGAGGACGGCTATCGAATGGACCGGGAAATGCTGCTGCAGTCACTGGAGAAGCGCCGAGAGCGATATATTGAGAATGAATTTGCTTTCCTGACCAAGATGGACGATGAGCCGGAGAAATTGCCAACGCCAGTTGCAGAAAAAGTCCCCAAATTGGAGAAGCAGCAGTCAATTGAAATGGGAAAAAGTGAGGTTATGGGAGAACTCAATAGTGTCATAAATAGCAAAAAAATTGACAGTGTCATAAGGAAGGCAGAAGTTCCGGAAGAAATTGAAACAGCAAAGCCCTGTAACTTGTCAAATTTCCGAATTTCCACATATTCCAATGGCGAGGAGGAAAAGCCGGCGCCTCAGTTGAATGGCGTTCCAGGCGTTCCTGGCAATGAGGAGGAATTCAATGAGGAAGATTTCCTAAGGAGGGCATCAATTGATGACAAGGAAAAACCGAGGGAATTTGTAAAGAGGCCATCTCTGACAAATGGATGCAGTCAGGTATTCCGGAAGAGTAATCCAGTTGCCAGATCGGATTCCTTCCATTCGACCCGAACGGACTTTCCGGGATCATTTGCCGGAACACCAAGGAGTTCATCGTATATTTCTCTGCTGACTGCACAGAAATTCGAGAGCAGGCACTCTCCCAGGAATAGTCTTGAGCTGGCAAATCCTCCAAGGAGGTACTCAAGTGAACTTAGTATCACGGATTCGCCTTCGTTGCAGAGCATTGAGGTTATGAAATCCATTCTGTCATCTTCGAGAAAGAATAGCATAACGCATTTGGCAGAGCCGACTGAGCCGGAAATTGTGGCAGAAAATGGGCTTCAGGAGACAAAGATTGTGACAGTGAAGGAGATTATGAGGGAAAAGGAGCCGGAAGTGTCACAAGTGGAAGCCATTGAGGAGCCACAGAAGCCGGAAAAGGCGATTCTGGTGCAGCAGAAGGAGGAAGCGGAGGATTGCCCGAAGAAATGGGTGTACAAGGGACCACCAAAGATCAATTTGTCAGCCTGGAGTGAACGTCCGAAGGTTCAGGTTTGCATCAAATCCGACAGTGATTACTGCTTCGGCGGAAGTACGACACTTCCCCGGGGTTTCCGGACGGTGGAACAGAGGGTGCAGGAGGAGGAGCAGAAGCTGGCAGATGCAGCAAATCATCATTTGCCAGTGGTGAGGAGTGTGGAGTACAAGAAAAACATTCAACCGCCTGAAGAGACTGAACCGCCAGCGGCAGCCGCCGCTGTGATCCTAAGGAAGCCGGAAGTGAGACAGAAACCAGTCAATCGGGTGAATAGTATCACCAGTGCCTCCCTAAATGCACGTCCACTGAGCCTGGGTAATTTCAGCAAAATCGCTCCAGTTGTCCGGGGTTTCCGGGCCGAAGAGGATCCCGCTCCTGTCAAAACTTTCACAACTGTCTCCCTCAATCGTACAGCCAGTGTCACAAAAGTAAACACACCCACGACTCCTCCAGCAGCTTCAGCTGAACCTCCGTCTCAGCTCAAGAAGCCCGTCCTAGAGAGACGATCAATTGCTGTGGTCAATGGGCAGAAAAATATCGAAGTTGTGCCATTTTCGCAGCACACCCTCCGAAGAACAGGCCTCAAAGAGAAGATCCTGGCTCAAGAGGAAGAAGCCCAAAAGGCTCCGTCTCAACCAAGAACATTCCAATCGCGACAGCAAACTATCAATCATTCCATTTCCCTACCCCCTCCGGAGCCAATAAAAACCCCTCCAGAGCCACCCAAAATCCTTTCCACTCCAGCTCCACCACCACCTCCGCCCCAACTGCGTCCAGTTGTCCGGGCCGTGGTGAAGAAACAAATATCAGCTCCTGAACTTGATCCTCGTGATCAACTTCTCAATTCCATCAGGAACTTCAACAAAGGTTCCCTGAGAAAGATGTAGCTATCTTTCTCCCCAAATCAGTGCCTCTAAGTACCCCTGAAAAATATCTCCACACTCACAAAGTAGGCAGAGCTTTAACAAAAAAATCTTCGAAGAGAAGAGTGTGAAGATATTTTTTAGCGATGAATACTCTTAAAATAAGAGAGAGCACAACGCAATTAATTTTTTTTAAATTATTCAAAAGAAGTGTTTTTTTTTGCTGTTATTCCTGTAAATGTATTATTTTTATCAGATTGAAGACATTGTGTTAATATATTTTATCCCTTCCCCTTTCTAATTTAAACAAACAAAAAAAACAGATGAGAAATAATTTGTTGAGTCAGATGAAAGTTGTATTAAATATATTGATTATGGGACCAAAGGTACTTCGTCGCATATTTTGTATATTCACCGTCGGGAAAGAAGAGGAATATGATTATTCTATCCAATGTTGCCGCCGAAGTGGATAATTGTTGTAGGTGGCTGTATCCAGTAAAACCAAACACAGATATTACTTTATTTTAGATCGTACTTCAACTTTTTATTAGAACAAATGACTATGATGAGAATTGAATTACAGAGCGTCTGAATCGATTGAAGAACAAAGACAGAATGAATAAATCATGGTGGCCACTGACAAGAGGATCCTTTTAGGGGTGCCAGAGGTGTCAGTGGTGGCGCCCTCTAACAATTTTAGAACGGTCGAGACGAGCAGCACGTGAAGTTTACAGCAGTTAACATCCTGAGTAGGGGAAGGCTTTCAGGCTTCCGTACACAATCTTGCTGCGAACACTTAAATTTTCTTTCAAATATTCTTTTAATTCTACAGCTCCATTCCATACTATATGCTAAATCGACTTAGAATTATATTACTCCGAGAGATATGTTGTTCCTGAGACCGAGATTCACAACTGGTGAAAATTTGGTGATCATCCGGCGTTCGGGTAATGAGATATTCAATTTTTTCGAAAAAAAATACACTAACAGCATAGGAAATCGCCAACTTCAAATGGCTCTCCTGAAATGTTGTCATTCTGAGATAGAATAGTATGGAATGGAACCGTTGAATTACAGTAGGAAAAGTGGTGTTGAACATATAGATAGCGCAATTAAAGGTTGCCCTACGGACTAAATTTACGTCTGAATTGTGGAGTCCGAATTCAGAAGTTTCCTCAACGCTGTTTGCTGTTGAACTAACTTTATTGGCAGAGCTAAATGGCTGTATGGAAAGGTGGTCGCGTATGTGTTGAATTGACATAATACAATACACTCGACTCTTCGTTATCTGGCTGACTGGGGGACAAAATGACATATAGGTTTTTTGAATGATCAACGGTTTTTCTATTTTGTGCAGTGTGAATTTATTTTCTGTCTGACAAAGAAAGAGAGAATTTTCTTCATGGTGTGCTTATGTTTCATTTTTTATCACAATTACGTATTAAAAACTTCGATACAATTACCCGTCAAATCATTGCTCTACCTGCCGATTTTACTCGGAGGTTTTTTTGAATTTTAACGGTATATTCTAGTACATTCAGAGAAAATCTGCAGATTCTCGGCAGAATTTCTCCCTAGAAAATCTGCATAACCTCCATTGCTTCACAAAAATATTGTTGATTTATGAAGAAACTGTAGAAGTTATAAAGAAAATTGTATGCTCTGCTTAACAAGCATTACCGAGTACACATTTTAGATAAGTAAAAAAACTGCGAGCAAAAATACTAATTTCTTAAAAATCGCCAATCGAATGATACAAAAACACGAAATTTTGGTCGACACTCTGTTTAAAGTTTTCACTTCACTTTTCTCTACTTGTAACACGGCGTCGCAGAATTCTTTATTTTATATAAACACCGTGATATCACTAAGAATAACTCTATAGAATTTTGCAAACTTCAGTGAAAAATTTTTCCATCTCTTCTGACACATCTTGTCTGGAAAGTCTGGAATGTAGAAAAAATCTACAGAATATCTACAGAAATTCGTCCAGAGATTCGTCAGAAAATCTGCCGAAATATTCTGACGAATTTTGTCCCAAGCCCAAATAAAATTCGTAAGAATATCTACAGAATTTATCTGCAGATATTCTGTAGAGGTGTAGATTTTCTCTACAGAAATCTTAAAGATATCTGCAGATATTATTTGACGGGATAATAATACTTTAATTCACTCTGGACAAACTTCATGTTTAGTGAAAATAATTTTGAATACATCAACCGTCAGTGTTTGGCAGCTATCACAGGTAATGGTGTAGGATTAAAAGGGTGCAAGGATTACTGAAGGCCAGGGCCGGATTTAGAAATGTGGAGGCCCAATGCCCATTTGTGGGGGCCCTGAAAACTTTTACGTTTTTCAACAGAGCCATTGCTTTTAAAATTTTATACAATATAATGCTTTCCATTCTACAGGTAAATTTAACCCTCTAATGTCCAAATTTTAAAAATGCAAAAAAACAGTAGTATCATAATTTTTTCCAGGCTCATTAGGGTCCAATAAACTCAAAAAATACCATCCGTTTTTTATTATCTCTTTTAGTTTATGCGCTAGGTGCGAATATAAAAAAATTCGAAACCCTTTTTGCTTTTCAAACTTACATTTAATTTTTTTCATTGTTTTTTTAAATTAAAATCTATAAAGTAGAACGACATATCTTTGAGTAAAAAATAAATTTATTTTAGTCCGATTACTTTAAAGCGGTATTTTTCTTCAAATTATAAATGCAATTTTTTACACAAAAAAATTTTCCTACTTTTTCTTTGACCTGTCACACAAAACTAGGGATAACAACTAAACAAAGAGTCAAAATAAATTTGAACTTTCAGTAAGACTATTACCAAGGATAGGGGAGACGGGGCAAAAAGTCACAAATCGAAAAATTCAAAATTCAATATCTTCTAAGATAAAAAAGATAGCGGATTAAAATGTTTTCTATAAATAGCCCCCGTAGACCTTCTGCAATGTCATAAGTTTCTTATGAATTCGAACAAGGAATTTAGAAAATAAAAAAAAATATATTGAAATTTTTAGGCCGGTTTTTGAAATATTTTCCTCACAAGAGATATCAATTATTACCTACTTATTTTCCAAAATTGATGCACTTGGAAATATTTCTAAAATGATTTGGATTCCCTGAGTACGAATCCACTATCCGTTTTAGCATTTTCCAAATATTCTTCTCTCCAGAAATCCTTTTATTAAAAATGGCCACTTGGGGTAAAAAGTAACAAAAGGTATAGAGGTAAAAGTAACAAGAAGCGAAGCAATTTCAGATGTCTCACGGCGAAAAGAAATGTCATTACCATGTCTTGCCGTTTGTTGTTTGCATTGGTCAAACGATTTGTAATCTTTTGTGTATTTTTTCTAAAATAGCTTGAAAAACGGTTTTCTCGTTCAGAAAGAGAAAACGGTGTTTTACAAAGGTGTAGATGAATAAATTTTTTATGAAAATATGTCCTTTAGGTATTTTTTTTCAAATTTACGGAAACCCATAATGAAGCGAATCAAAATATGATAATACCCAATGTCTGATACTATTTGCCCCAACATTTTTGACAATGGTCACAAGATTACCTTTTAGAAATCGGCTCAATAAACGTATTTTCTTATAAAATACAGCAAAAATTACTTTCACAGAGTTGTAGAGCCGTAAATTTCTTATAAAACTGCGCTAATTAGAAATTTCTGAAGTGCTCGAGTAGCTTGCAAAAAAATAAAATACACGTTTTGTGACTTTTTGGCCCAGTCTCCCCTATTATAACACTTTTAAATAACTAAAACCTTTATTGTCGCTGTATATATTATTTTTGTTATGCTACCCTGGAGTGACTCTTAGGTCCCATTTATATGCTATGTAAAACACCGGTGTAATACCGAGAAAACAGTATAATTAATCAATTTTTTGCCTATCAATTAGACAAGTTCAGTGATTCGAACTCTGATTCAATTCATTTAAATAAATTTAACAAGTGGATACAATAAAAAAAAACGCAAAACAAGAAATTTTACTAAATTCTCAGACTCGAAAGCACAATACTTTTTCCATAAGTTAGACCAATAACTTTCAAAATTTAGGTAAATTATGCGAAGGTACTTTTCGGACTGAGCACATTGTTTTATTTTATTTTCTATTGTTGTTAGTCAATTTTTTACGATTTTTAATAAAATTGAACTTGTCCATAATGCCTACACAGCTCAACTCTCTCAAAATATCTGTTTCTGAACTAAAAATTATCCGCTAATTGTTGGTAGGGAATTTATTGTGGCTGAAATGAGTTTTTTTCTTGTTGATTGATTATTCATTCTTAAACTCGTCTAAATTATTTCGCGCCTAATATTTGAATGTTAACGAATTCATCATGTGCCCCGACATTTGTGGAGGCCTCAATAGGAAAAAGGAAACAAAATGTTGCAAAAGGAATATTTTAAATAAATAAATGACTCTGTGAGGACTCAGTAGGAGGACAGAAAACGCAAAGTAGTAGAAAAATGCCTAATAAATAAAATAATTAATTTTGAGTGGAGGCCTCAGCACAAAAAAAAGGAAACATTTTCCAAAGTGCAAGCCACTTCAACTTTTTTCATATTGTTGGACATTAAATGCTCTTATAAGCTAATAGCAATTTAATTTGCAATTTTTTTTCGTAGTAACTTTCATTTTGGGACCATTGTGACCATAGTAAACTTTTTAAATGTGGAGGCCCCTAAAATGTGGAGGCCCGGTTCCTTGGCCTCAGGGAACCCACCTAAATCCGGCACTGCTGAAGGCTAAAGATCATAGGGTTGAAAAGGTACCGTTACCAAAAGAATTTTAACAATAGGCTCAGAGTATAATTTCTTTATTATTTTTAATCTGAACTAAATATTCAAAGTATTTGAATAACGGTAAATTTAGGACCATGCGATCTTCAGAGGATTTTAAGTCTTTTTTCAAGGAGAATATTTCTTCACAGGAGACATTTCATTGCATAATTTTTTCAAGGAGACAGAGCAAGGCATAGAAATGGGATTATCCTTTTTTATGAATTTGAAGGATGTTTAAAGATTTATGAGAAAGATCTGGTAAATTGGAAGGTAGATGAAAAGATAAGAATACACTCAGTCCCGGCATTAAATCCTTCGGGATTATGCACCTGATGGAATTATGCACATACAATTATGCAAGTTTGCCTACCATTTGGGGTCAATTTCTGAAATCATTCTTGAAATACGCCTGAAAGTATACTATTTTGTAACGCGGGAAATTTGAAGACGCTATGCTTATTTTTCAGTATAAAACTTTAATTTCTCTTATTAAGGTAAAATTTTTAAATATTCTAACCATTTATTGAAGAACTCTGGCCAAAAAGTACTGTTTGTTAATGTATATTTCCATTATACAGTGGAATATTTTTATTTCGACTACTTTTATTGTGCGCGAAATTTGTTCTACGGCCGATTTATTCAAAAAGAAGCCCCTGTGGGTATGCAAATTTTCTCGATGCATAATGCCATTTCGCGCATTTTTTTCGGTCCCGAAAATGTGCATAATCCCGGGACTGAGTGTAATGTTTTTTTTTGTCTAGGAAAATCTTGAACCCTTCTTTGCAAATTATCCTTTGAAACGACCAACATAAGATAAAACTATTGTATAAAAGGAGTGAACCAGTGAACCTAGTGAACTGGGAATAAAAAAAATCAAAAAGCACACAAATATTTGAGAAAAGGTTTGAATTTTTTCAAAAAAGAAGGTAATCTGCACATTGAGCAATGCAAAATGGATGAATGGAAGTTTTATGGACCCTTTGAAGTATGTTTAAGAAGAGAACACGTTTTGTTATATTCTTAGAAAGTGAAGAGTACGCACTCGATAAAAACTCCCTTTGAGGAGCAGAAATATCCCAACTGCGAAGGAGAAAAGGTAGGAAGAACTTCATCACTCGTTTAATCCTAGGATGATTAACTAACGGATGGAGCATTTTAATTCATAAATGGTATATTTTTTTAAATTCTTTATAATTTTTAAGTCTTAGATCCCACAAAATTAACATAATTCGAAATGGTAGGCACATGTACAGCAAATATATTTTTATTGAATTTAAAATGTTATCGGTGTTACAAATAGAAAATTTGTCAGAAAAATTCAAAAAATTGAGAATTTTACGTTTTTTTCATATAGGTTTTAGGAACTGTTATCCTCGTGCAATCATTATAAATTTTGAGCCAATAACATAACATTAGATACTCTTTCATTTGGTAAAAGTTTTAAAATGATTGCATTTGGTTTTATACTAAAACTAAAAAATCACTTAAGAAAAAATATACCATGCTTTTGTATGGAAAATGTATGAGAATGCTCTGCCCTGGTTTAATCACTCTTAATATATTAACCAATCGATCGACGTGAGTATCTAAACTGAGTCCCAGTTAGGCCGGCTTCAGACTTAAAGCTTAGCCCAGTTCCCGATGGTCTCGAAATTCAAAATTGTAACCAATTCTATTGGTTTTTAAAAATTTAATGGATTACTTGTCTATGTAGTCCAATCTTAAAAGATAATTTTCAAAAAATCTTGATTGATAGAAATTAGAGAAGTTAAGCCATATGGCTAAGCCTTAGGTCTGAAGCCCGTATTACTGATGGGTGCTTACTTAGCTCGGGGGCTATCCGTTACGTATTTACTAGAACTAGAATGCCGCAAGATTGATGGGAAATGTCTAATAAATTGTTGCTATAAAGATCTTTTAATTAATGCTATTGATAATACCTTTTGGGTGTTTTGGGTAGTCAATGAATCTCTCTCGTGGCACTAGCATAATATAAGAATTATATATAATAATTTAAGATTGAATTTATATGAACTGAAAATTTTGAATAATGATTAACGGATTTTATCGTGTTGTTTTGTTCAATTTTCCCTCCATTTTACTAAGTCATGCGCTCAGTTTTGCTCAATTACTTCTTGCAGGGGGTCCCGGGATTATGCATATTGAAATTATGGTGCTATTCCGTTTGCATCCACCGCTGGCGTATCTGCATTTCTTTTGTGTGAGCATTTCACACGACGCGTCAGTATTTCAGCATACTAAAAATGCAGTTACGACAACGGTGGATGGAACCGACAAGAGCTTATTTCCCGCTTTATAGCAATACATAAATGCTCTGCTATGGTAACCCTAATTATTCAAGACGCAATGTCTCCTTTTCTAGGGCAGCGCCTCTGGTGATTGCAGAGACGACTGTATTAGTCGATCGTACGATCTCAGTGAGTACGGACGTCGCGTCGGTCCGTATTGAGTCGTACAAGTGGTAAGACGTATTGCGAAAAGCTCGGGATAGTCTGGAGCCCACATCAGTCGACTACTTTAGCATAATCACTTCTTAAGTATTTTCTATTGAGAACGGTACTGTTCTCAAGTTTCCACAATCCTCGCCGTGTTCTAAAAACATCAGACGCACCAAATAGTTGTGACAGGAACCAATACAAGAAAAGTCGATTATGAGCAATTGAGAACAGTAAAGTGTTGAAATTGTTCATTTTTCATTGTAATAGCACCATAAAGTCATTTCGCGCGGTATTTTGTTCAGTCTCAAAAATGTGCATAATCCAGAGACTCTCTGTGTATTGTGATTGTTATTTGACCAATTTAACATAACCTCAACCAAGCGAAGGTCGCAAGAGCAACGCAAAAGATGCTTCCGCGAGTGAATATCCTGTTCCTGTTGTGCGTCCTTCTAGTATTATTGCTCATCTACCTCCTTCTGAACACCTCTAGTCAGTATTCCGTCCCACATCCAAAAATCTCCTACAGACACTTGGTGCATTCCATTGAAACAGACAGACTGGTTGACTTTGTAAATTCCACAAGGCCATATCACCTCAGCCCTGAAAGCCCCTGCAATGACGAAACAATGGATCTCTTGGGGGTGATCCTTGTATCTTCCTACGTGACCCATGACAATCTCCGTTCAGCCCATCGAAGGGCAATGCCTCAAGACAAGCTCAAGTCCTTGGGATTGCTGAGATTCTTCCTTCTGGCGGAGATTCCTGCCCATGAGAAACTTATTACCCAAGAGTCCATCGAGGGGGAGCATCGGAGATTTGGGGACATTGTCCAGGGGAATTTCATTGATGCCTATAAGAATTTGACGTACAAGCATATAATGGGGCTCAAATGGGCGAGTATTGAATGCTTCCGGTCGAGTTTTATTGTGAAAATGGACGATGACACTGTGTATGACATCACCAGGTTGCGCAGGATGCTTCAGGGCTTTCGATTTTCACATGAATACGATGATCTCTTTCTCTCCGGATACGTCCAGAGCAACAAGAAACCCATAAGGATGAGGCCTAGTAAGTGGTTTGTCAGCCACAAGGAATTCAGGGATGCTCTCTATCCGACTTATTTGTCGGGATGGCTGTACATTACCAATCAGAGAACGGCTTTTGAACTTGTAAGTGCAACGGAGGATACACCATTCTTCTGGATT
Source organism: Phlebotomus papatasi (assembly GCF_024763615.1). Lineage (NCBI taxonomy): Eukaryota > Metazoa > Arthropoda > Insecta > Diptera > Psychodidae > Phlebotomus > Phlebotomus papatasi. The sequence continues at coordinate 101,828,169 of NC_077222.1, read as the reverse complement.
GATGATATCTACGTGACAGGGATCTTAGCTAAGAAGATCTCCGCTCCGTTGGAAAGGAGGAACAACCTGTTTTCGGCAAACCATGACTTCTTGGAATGCTGCATCCGGGATGCGGAGAATCATAAATTTAAGTGCCCGTACTTAGCCGGGCCGAATGGAGGAGATCCAGAACTGATTGTCAGATTTACATCTGCAATTTCTGGATGCAGGGAATGCAGGGACAGGAAAGACAGTGATCCTAAGATCAATGAAACCTGCGTGGGAGTTTACAAATCCCATCCAGGTCATCGGGGAGCCCCAGAAGTGAAAGAATTTAATCTGTGATAAGAGTACTTTATCGATTTTACATCCCAATACTCAAAAATAGACTTAATACCCATCGTGGGAATCCTTGATAATCCAGAAGGAATCAATAATAGCTCCGTCCTGATCATCAGATACTTGCTCAAAGTGCAAATGGGTTTTGTTGTGAGCTCTGAGGCGTGTGTATCCGTAATCTCGGCTGTGGAAGGCACTCCATTCGGGAGGATTCTTTACAAATGGTTCCCTGCCTTCTTTGCATCCCGCCGATCCGGTAACCAGGTGCACAGGAGCCCGGGGATTTGTGTAGGGAGCTTCTGTTGAACCATTGAGCACCTTGTAGTTGTAGATTGGCCAGAGACGTTCGTAGGAGTGCTCATGGGCCCAGAGTTCAACATCCACTCCGTGTTTGTAGAACAGATCCTCCAGACCGAAGAAATGGGTAAAGGGAAGACCTACCCTGACCAGAGTCTCATTGTGAGAGCAGTCATCGTCATTGGAGTTGCTGCAGTACATCGGTCTATGGCCAAATGTGACAATCCAGGGATGCTTCTTGCGATTCTCAGGCTTATTGGCTTCCCCGAGATCTCTATCTAGCCATTCGTACTGCATCACCAGGCTCTTGATCCCGTAATTCATAAAGTAATAGACCTCAGTGGAAAAGCCTACAAAATGAACTGGACCGAGATTGAAGCTGTACATGAGACTCTCCGTTCCGCCTGGCATGGAAAACCTAGCTCGATAGTTCGAAAAATTGTACCGTTCCTCATGATTTCCCGGACAAACCATATACGGAGCATAGGCAGCAATGGATTCAATCTGATTCATAAATTCATCCCCGACTGTACCATCTTCCGAATGCATATCATAAGCAAAATCTCCAACTGAAAAAGATATCCAAGCCTCAGAATTCAATAAAACCCTAACCAAACAGAGAAAGAAATACCATGAATAATCGCATCGTACATCCTTCTCTGAGTATCATCCTGCAATCTGGCCAGAGATTGGGCATTTTCATTGCCCATATCGCCAAAAATTGCCAAATGTGGAGCCCAGTCATCCCCACCAGGAGGTGTCATGAACCAAAATTCCGCAGACCACCCCAACTTCCCTCCACAGTGGTACGAATACTTAGTTTTCGGATCCAATCCCGGAAGTGTCACCCTGTGGATGTACTGAGACTTCTTCTTGGGTCCTCCATCGACAAATTTCTGCGATGACCCCACGGATCTTTGGTTCAGCTCATCACCGATTCCATACTCAACCACAGATTCTCCAGCGTCATCAATTGTTGACCAAGTGACGACAATATCGGATGTTGATTCTTCCAGGCAACAAAGAAGGAAAGAAGGCAAGGACAATCGATTTTTGACCTATTTTGTACATAAGTTTTTTTTACTCAATAAACTCACCTCCGAAGGATAAATGGACATGTCGTGGTTGATATTCAAAGACTTTGGACACTTCTCCTTGAACCAGGAGAAGGGATATCACAGAAAAATAGAGAAAAGCAAAATTCATTGTTCGCAGTTTGAGGATCGAGCACAAAAACAACGCTTTTCTTATCACAGAAATGACAAAACAACTAAAATATAAAGAGATTATCAAGGTCATACAAGCTTATGAACAATGTGATTTTCTTGGTGAATCAGTAGGTTTACTAAGGAGGAATTCACAATAATCTCTTTTCTTTACAAAATTAGAAACAATTATTGTGAGATTAAAATAACCGAGGTCTTGGAAATCGGGCAAAGTAGCGCGACTGGTGGTGGTGGCCCAACAAGGATTCTCTTGTTAAGGGTGCGTTTGTACTCCCAGTTTAAGTTCAACTGATCGTCTGCAAGAGCGTTATGCCAAAGGAAGGCATGAGTGCTCCATGTCTATAGTCTTATGCACATCGAAAGCCATGTTCACTATTGGACGGTAAAGATGCACACCCTTCACCTCCCACTCAGAGGGCTAACCCTAGGGACAAGGCACATTGTGTACCCAATCAGTCTTTAGGAATTCAAAATAACGGCAGGGTCTTTAGCCGCGGAACCGATTCGTCTTACATTATAAAGAATTTGAATGACTCTTGAATTGGGTCAACCATGGAAAATTAAGTAAAAAAATTGTCTGATATAGGCGACCTCAGAAAGGCATACAAGACGCTAAGAAACTATATTAACTCTTTCGTCTCCTTTGGGACTCTGGGTACCCATGGAAACAACAATTTTTTTAGACTATCTAGAATCGATAAAAATCCGATTCTTCTGGATAATTACAAACTATAAGGATGTCCAAATCTAGGATATTTTTTGCAGGATCCTAATTAGCTCCTGAGTTTAGATATTTTTGGTCAAAAATCGTGAATTTTCGATTTTCTGCTTCCTTGCAGATATCCTGACTTTTTTTATATTTTTAGACCAGAATAAGAAAAAACGTCTTGGGGCCAATAAGTACGATAACTAACAATTACAAATTACATAAATTCGAAAAACAATTTTTTCTTAAATTTTCAAAAAACTTGTTCAAACTTTATGGGTACTCTCGTCCCCAAAAATCTAGAGGTCAAATGTAAGGTTATCCCGCCAATGCCCGTCATTTGCTTTTTGACACCAACCTTGTAACAAAATTCCAAGCGGGAGTGACATTTGCCAATATGGCCGATAATTTTGACATTTGACAGCGTGGGAGATTGTTTTCAGGGAGTTTTTCCCATTCTTCCTGATTTTGGTGAATTCTGATTATCCAGGAAGTGTCTTTTATGCTTTTGAAAAAGCTTAATGTGTCTACAATAACATCGTGTTGAGAGAAATGTGTGTTTTAAAGTGTTATTATGTGAAATATTTTGAGGAATCTGTTGGCAAGCAGGAATTTGGTGTCTTCTTGACCACTTCCTGAACATCCCACAAGATACTGGTCAATAATTCTTCTTGTTTTAGTGATCAACATTGTAAAGGAGTCATTTGACATGCAAAAATAATTCACAAAATTGATATTATTGGCTTTTGGAAAATTGAAGTTTGTCTCCTTTTCGTTCTTTTGGGGACGAGAGTACCCATGAGTTTTCCAATTTCCCAGAGGTGGAAAAAATTCTTTCTCTACAAAAGTATCATATTTGACCACTAAGACTTACAATAAAGTGAGTTTTACTGAAATTCGTTCGCTGAATATGTTGTGGTCCGGAAAGAGTTAACTGGAATAAGAATTGACCATTTATAGCATTATAGGCACTGATAGATTCTTATTGAAAAGGAACGCAGCTCCTCCGGTCTGCGATACGAGCCCAAATATTACCTGTTAATCACAATAAATCATATAATTTTTCATAGCAAAAACTATGATAAAGAAAGAAATGCACAGAGGGTGCGTGTTTTAAAATGAGACTTATTAATCATCTTATTCTTTCTAATATTTATTACTTCTCAGGTAAAAAAGAAAAATGTTTGTATTCATGATTTTTCCAAAAAAAAAATTGGTTTGGGTCTTCGACCTTTGTAGTCTTTTATAAAATTTCCATAAAAACTTTAAATAATATTTACAACGATCCTCAGATAGCTGATTGTAAGTACATACAGTTTTTTTCTTATTCTTCTACCTAGCAAATTGATAATTCGATAAATTATACGATGCACTTTCATCGCTTTTAAAAATTTATTGAGAATTTTCATTCGGCACTCTAAATAAGCAATTTATACTACAATAATACTACTTTATAAAGAATAGAATTTTTAATTCAAAAAAGATATCAATAGGAAAAAAAAACAGACGGAGCCAGGGATCGAACCCGCGGCACTCCCGTTGAACGTCCTGTGCTGTACCGCTGAGCCAGCGCTGCATACAGTCTCATTCGAATTTTCTTTATTATGTGCTGCATATTTTCAAATTTGGGGAATTAAAAAAAAAATGACCCGATTTCGCACTTTTTGAATATACCACGTTTAATTTGATGCCTTTCAGCGTAGTTGAGCAACGCCCCAGATTTATATGAATTTGATGACCCGAGTACTTCCCTTATCAGATTTTGCGAAGCGTTTCTCGAACAACTGACAAGGGTTTCTCAATAGGACTAACCCTTTGCTGTTTTAACTATTTTTTTTAGAGAATCACTTAGGTACTTTAACTAATTTGAATGTTATTTTAACACAAAAAACTTGATAAAGAGGAGGTTATCAGGTGGTCCAGCACACGGTGGCAATCAGTCTTCATTTGGTGATGAGAGGTGACTTATTAGGCCTCATTGTGATAATAAAAAGAGTAGTGCGTTTTGTGTCTTTTCCTGACGATTGTTCTTCTAAGCTGATGGGACTTAAGTCCTTTAAAGGAATCATTAAAAACTGTTTCAATGAACTATGGTAATTAATTTTATAAAGGATCGAAAGATTGGCAAAATAATGTCAAATTTAGAACCAAATTTCTCACTTTTTTTCAGAGTACATAACGTACATACGGTCGAAACCCAGGAATGAGTTAGCCTGAATAGATATTTATATTAAAATATTATTCAATTACCACCATAAATAAGTTCCTTTGGCACTATTTTTCTACAACAAATGCCACTCAAATCGAGAAAAAAATTGAAAAGAAACGAGATAGTTTCAATACCTTCAAAGGCTCTACGGAGTGTACTCGAATACAATATCTGTGAACTAGAAGTTTGCGTCATAGACAGCATGCGCGTTATTCGAAAAAGCTCTCCCAGTTCGAATTAATGCAAGAAAAGCTTTCTTATCATGAAAAAGATACTCCCATAATTCGAAGCCAGAACCGTATTCCACCGAATTAATAAATAATTAAATGTCCTAATTAAATATATGAAAAGATTTATTACAAATATTTCACTGCATTATTTACATATTACTTTGTTTACATGAATTGCGGTATACAAAAAAATATTAATGAACATTGCTAGAGAAAATTTCACTACATCAATAAATTGGTACTTTTAGAAAATTAAAGTTTTTGTTGCGATATTTTTTTTAAATTTTTGTCAAATGCGAGTAATTTAAAGTAAATTAAATTCATTTGACAAAGCTTAAAAAAAGACGCGCTACAAAAACTTGCTTTTCACAGTAGAATAATGAATAAGATTCGCATTTTCTCATTCGATAAATTGCGTTTTAAATTAATATTGGCTAAATGAAAGTCTACTGAAGCTTTTCTAAGTAGTTCTTACTACAAAATTAATTAAGTTAATAGGGAATTTTGGAGGAATACATTGAAATTTGTGAAAAGAATAAAATTCCTATTATTCGGATAAAGTTGTACGAGATAAATTGTTTTATTGATAAAATACTTCTTTAGGTCATTTAGGTACTAATTCATTGTGTTAGAAAAATATTTATTTTAGTCAATTAGTGATTGATTTTTTTTCTGAAGTTCTATGATGATTGTAATTCAGCAAATTAAATGGGAAGTAATTGTTAAATTATATGAATAATTAAAGTTTTTTCGGTACATTTTAACATTGAAATGCCTGGCGTAAACTCTTATGAAGTTTTGCCTTTCCTATGAAGCTCAGCCTGCCTCTGATGTTCCCGCTCAAAGTCCTCCCGGGTTATATTTAAATTTAGTGCATGGTGCATGAGGAAGTTCTCATCGAGAACCTTCTCTGGTGGTGACCTTAGCACCTCAAGTGTTTCGCACAATCCCTTACTGGCCCTCCGGACACTCCGTTGCCCGAGGCTCGCACCCAGAATTATCAATGCCACCTTGAAGATGATCTTAATGCCCTCGCAGAGGAAACAATCCCAAACCCTGAGCAATGTGTCCCAGGGAAGGGTCCTCGTCATTGCACAGAGAAACCAATCAGTCATGAACAGCAGAGGTTCCACTTTGTGTTTCTGCAGATGTCTATAGACATTCGGTGAGGTCTTCTTGACCAGAGCCATCAGCATTGCTGCATCCCTCTGCAGCATCTCCATGCCTGGCTTGAAGTAATTCTCCAAGTACTTGTCGCACACACTGACAAAGCACCAAAAGGCTTCTTCAGCCGGTAAATGCATGAGCAGGAATGCAGCAATTGGTGCCTGAGCCTGACAATATCCAATCGTTGGATTGTACACTGAATAGGCTTTCAGGACATTGAAGAGTTCCACTCTCCTGGCATAAAAAATACATAAATCAGGGCACAGAAAAAAACTTTTCCTAACCCAATTCTTTTTATTTGACTTTGAGGTTATTTTTAAAAAAAATTGAGGTTATATTGATCCTAACCTCAAAGCAGAAATTGAAGAACTATCTTGCTTAATTTGGCTTGTTGAAGCCAAAATGAAAGAATTTTTACATGTTTTTTCGAGAATTCTGTAAATATTTGACTTAAAAAAAATTACGAACATTTAATCTTGGGGAAAGTACCCATACTTCGTACGATCCCAAGCTTCGTAATAACTAATCTTTCCCATATTTCTGAACAAAATGGTTACGCAATATATTTTAAAAGCTGAGCACTTTCCCTTAGTTTTTAAAAAGTGGGTGCGATGAGTCCCAAATATTGAGAAACATAGAAAATATTTAAGCATTATCAAGCTTAGGATCGTACGAAGGGTGGGCACTTTTCCCAACCTTAATGGATCATTCCACGCATTCCCTATAAAGATAATAGATAAAAACATTGAAAAATTCCGATGTGGAGTCTCTGTGAAAGGTAAATATTTTATTATAGAATTTGAGGTTAACGTATCACTTAACCTCGAAAAAGAAAGTGGAAAGTTTAAATGTTTGTATGCATTTTTTTTTAAACTATTGACCTGTAACCAGATAGTATCCATCGAGCACAGTTAGCTGAAGAAAGCAGCCTTTTCAGCATATTTTTGCTGAATAAATCAGCAAAACTATGCCGACCGGTTAGCAGTTCTCGAACAAAAAGTGCTAACCAAATAGATGGAAATAGTACTGCCTTGCAAGTGTCATTTTAAGGTTAACAGAATTTAGCTAAAAATAAATGTTTTCAGCTGGATCGAAACCGACCGACGTGGAATTTAATTCAAAGGAATAGTCCGGTATCCGGTAGTAGTCGGATGAGAAAAGAACGTGCGTAGTGCACCGAAAGCTCTGAGAAGAAAAGAATTTTTACTGCTTACCGGTCAGCATATTTTTGCTAATTTAAAGTAGTCTCAATAAAAAGGCCTTCGAAATCGTAATAATATGAAATCAATTTCTCTCGTCTATAAAACATCGAGCTCTAAAAAATATTTTGGAAAAATGTTCTTTATTGTATTCGCTTCTGAAGTTTTTTAGGTTATGTTATACCTAACCTTAAAAATTAAAATACAGATATTCTCTCTGGGGGAATCTCTAAATTTTTAAAACATTCCTCGAATAATAAAATACCTACAAAGTTATAAAAAAAGAAGTTTCTTAAATTAAACATGAATGAAATTCTAACCTCAGAAATCTAACAAATCCTTTGCATTTAAAATTTTTCTGGAGTATTCCCTGCATTTTGTGAAAATGTGGATATTTTTCTTTATTTTCACACGAATTTCCTAGTGAGTATTTTTTTTTTTAATTCCAAAGTGGTCTTTTTTCGAGGTTAGCATATACATAACCTAAAATATCAGGATAAAGTGAACCAAACAAGAGAAATCAATCAATTTCTTAATAGAAATATAAACACAATATGTATTATGACGTTGTCCTTATTCTAAATATTGTAAAGTTATGTAACTTAGTACGTAACCTAAAAAGAAGGCATTGGTGAAGAAGGTTAAAGAGATAACCGCATTTCTACTCTACTTCATATTCGAAATAAACATGTAGGCACTTGACTAAACCCCATCGTACGCAAGTTATTGGGTTTCATTATTTTATTTCACTAATAGGGTTAATAGTGCAAAATTTTAGGTTAGGTTATTCCTAAGCTTAAACGCTCAAGTTATTCATTTATACAGCAGCGTTTCTTCATCAACCGTGTTCAGTATTTTTTTTTACCAAAATAGAGAACAGCTAACCTCACATTTTAAAATAACCTCAAAGTCGAATAAGATATTAGAAAAAAATATGAAAACTTGAAAATTACCCTGGCTTATCCTCATCGAGGAACATCTCATGAAAAGGAAACTGCCTATGTTGATCCTTCTTGATCTCATCGATATATTGCTGATTGCCCGGCGCTTTTAGAAGTTCCTCATACAAATTTGGATATTTTGAATGCAAAAGATGCCCTCCGGATAGATAGAACCAAGCTTTCGGTCTAACCGAAGCTGGAATACCCTTTCGACATCTATCACGGACTTTCTTGTAATTCTTCGCCATATACTCTCTCCAGTTAGCTATCATATACAACCATTTCTTCTCCCTGGCCAAGATCTTTGACCTGGGAAGGGGTTCTTTGGGCTTTTCGGAGAACTGGGCTCCTCCATAAAACCCATGCCTATCCGGGCAGCTCGATAAAGCACTCGTGGTGGAACAGAGGGATATGGCATCTGGTGCCTGACGTGGCGAAGTTGCCATTCTAACAGTCGAATTATTCGATAAGGTATCCAATTCAGCTGAAGGATGTTGGGGGTATTCATAATTTTTTATCACTACTAAAAGTGTCACAAGTCCAAAGATCTGAAAATTATTATGAATGAATGTAGCTTTCATTCATAATACTATAATATTTTTTTTTAGATAATAATAATCCTAACTTTCTCCATTATCATCAGAAAAGGAAAAAAGAAAGAAGAACAAGCCACTTGATATTCGAGCCACGCAGAGTTTAGCATCAAGTGGGTGTCTTATAATTACTGCAAAGATATTACTCATTCGACTCATTCACGCACATTCCTAAAGGTTATCTATATACCTATATAGCATGGTTACTCCTACGAAAAAAGGGCACTTACCCAGGTACCATAGGAAGTCTCACATCACGCCACATCTCTTGAATTAGCAACGTCCTGCAAGAGAAAATTCATACGAAATTATTATCTCGCTATTAGCAATCCAATAAGAATTTATTAAAGGCCTCAATTGGCTCCAATGTACGAAGAAAAAAAAATCATATTCCCAATGTCATGTGTAAACAAAGCATGAAAATGTGCTAAACCTACACTAAATCCCCGATTAGGTGTTATTTTTCAAATACAAACCATGGAAGAAGTAGAAGAACTTTTCATGGTGGGGTTAGAGGGGTAGTTTAGAAGTGTTTTCTTTAATTTTTTACAACAAAAATTAGAGAAATAAAAACAAGACACTTGTGACAAATGGCACCTCCCCTATAGAGAAAAGGTCTTCATTCAATTCAACGAAGACCTGCTATTCTTCTTCTTCTTCGGTAAGATAAGAGTAATCAGAAAGCCACAATGTTATGCTATGCCATATGGCTGTGATATGATCATATGCATAGAGTAGTACCATCTTCTCCCCAACGATTAACCCTCTCCCCGTTAGTATTTAAATTGACATCATAGATATCTCTCGGAGCGGCGCCGATTCCTCTTAAGGCCGTTCCTAGTGTTACCTGTGAGTGATCCCTTCAGGAAGGGTATCGTAGAGAGTATTATTATTGAGGGTTGTTAGTTCATGTTGAACGATTACTTAAGTTATGCTTTAGGGCAGAGGCGTGCAAGAACCGTTGAAACCGAATTAACGTCAAATGAAACATGTACGTCAATGATCAAAACGCTACTATAACAAACTTATTTTGACGTTAATTCGGTTTCAACGGTTTTTGCACACTTCTGCATTAGGGTAAAGTGATACAATTTGAACATAGTGTTACAAGTTGGACAATTCGCCGGTACAAGTTGGACAATTCGCCGGTACAAGTTGGACATGGTTTTCTTCTTGATAAATACAGTACAAATTTTTTTTTTAATCACAAGAAACAAAATTATAAAACTAAATCATTAAAAATATACAAATAAAAATGAAGTACTAAATTTATCAAGAAAAATGACCTGTCCAACTTGTACCACTCTATGCCATGGTAGGAACTTTGTAAGGGATTCCCTAAGAGTCGCTTTTGAAAACCACAATACTTCTATCCTAGAGAGTACCTCTATCTAGACTAGAGCTTAGACTAAAGTTATTAAACACGGTGATATAATTTTTAGGATTTGCCCGAGGCTTTCTCTCGTTGAAGCCGTCAGTAGAATGTGCGTGCATCAGGGACCAATCTCATGCACTCGGCATACCTTCATTTTTACTAGGTCGTCCGGGTTGGATACTTGAATTGCGAGGGTATTTTGCCTCTCCCTACTTTCAAAATGTGAAGTTCGCGCATTCAATTTTCAGACAGGGTATATGTCGTGGCGAGAGCAGTCAATAGGTCAAGTGGTAGACAACTCGCTTTATGATGCAAGTAATGCAAGTGTCGCGGGTTCAAATCCACTTTAGGTTACCAGGAAAGAAGTATATTTTTTTCTTGATAAGAAAAGGAAGGATTCAGTTCGTCTATGGAACGTTATATCACCATTATTTAGCTCTCAGATATGACCGGGTATCGTTTTGAGGATACATATAGCCGCGGATGAGCACATGCATTTTGTTTAGTGTTTTATTTATTCAATCATATTTTTGTTTGTATGAGTGTTTGTCCCGGTCCTAGATGATCTCAATAAACTGGTACCTGGAGGTCGAGGTGCGAATTAAAAACAGGTTAGGTCATGCTGAATTATCATAGGGAATAGATCGTTAGAACGAACGCTACGTTAGGAGGAGCTCATCCATGCGATTGCCTTAAGGACACCGCATTTACTGATTCCTTGATGTTTCTAACAAGTATTTCAAAATGGTCTTCACCGATCCTATCTACCATGTCCAACCGATGAAGACCATCCATAAGTGAGAGAATTAAAGAAAAGCTTACGAAAAGCAGGATTTCAAAGCCACCCCGCATCTCAGAACAGTACAGAAGATAATAATTGTTATCTTCTGCAAGGAAAATATTTCAAAAATAGCGATAAAAATTTTGATATTATTTATTTTTAAATTCCTTGTTTGAATTCTAATAAACTTACGACATTGAAGAAGGTCTATGGAGGCTATCTATAGAAAAAAAATTGAGCCGCTATCTTTTTTACCTTGGAAAATATTGAATTCTGAATTTTTCGATTTGTGACTTTTTGCTTCAGTCTCCTCTACTAAAATATTCTCACAAGGGAAGTACTCGAGTCATCAAATTCATAATAAAGAAAATTCTAATGAGACTGCATGCAGCGGTGACTCAGCAGTATAGCGCAGAACATTCAACGGGAGTGCCGCGGGTTCGATCCCTGGCTCCGTCTGTTTTTTTCCTGTTAATATCTTTTTTTTTTTCAATAAAAAATGCTATTCTTTATTAAGCAGTATTATGTCTAACGCACAATAACATTTGTTTTGTAAACATGTTTTTGACATTTGAGTGAGAGTGAATGAAAGCAAGATCTAGTCATCTCGCTCTCTCTCATATGAAATTTTGAAAACATGTTTACAAACAAAATTTATTGTGCGTTGAGCATTATTGTAGTGTAAATTGCTTATAGTGCCGAATGAAAATCCTCAACAAATTTTTAAAAGCGATGAAAGTGCATCGCATAATTTATCGAATTATCAATTAGCTAGTAGAAGAATAAAAAAACTGTATTTATTTACAATCAGCTATATGAGGATCGTTGTAAATATTATTTATAGTTTTTATTAAATTTTTCTAAAAGATTAAAAAGGTCGAAGACCCAAACCAATTTTTTTGGAAAAATCATTTGGAAACCTGTGCTCAAATAAATGTTTAAGTCGTACTTTCAATCCATAATGCTCTCGTTGCGATTGTACTTTCTGTTTTAATCATTACAGAAATCCACAATACACGAATTAGTTTCTTTTTAAACTATAATTAGTGAATATAAATTTGAGCAAAGAAATGATTGAAACAGAGAGTGCAATCACAATGTTCCCATCGAATGAAAGATATAGTTTCACAATCATGTATGAGTGCAGGTTTCCAAATGATTTTTACAAAAAAAAATTGGTTTGGGTCTTCGACCTTTCTAATCTCTTATAAAATTTCAATAAAAACTTTAAATAATATTTACAACGATTCTCAGATAGCTGATTGTAAGTACATACAGTTTTTTTATTCTTCTACCTAGCAAATTGATAATTCGATAAATTATACGATGCACTTTCATCGCTTTTAAAAATTTGTTGAGGATTTTCATTCGGCACTCTAAATAAGCAATTTATGATGCTAAATATGTCACTTAAATCTAAAGAAAAAGGCTTTAGCCGACTTTTTTTTAATCACATTCTTGTAATTGAGGCAAAATTGATGCAAACATCCTGAAAAAATCTATTTCACAAATTGCTCATTCAAATGAGAATATTATTTGGAATATCAATAGTACTTTTTCATCTAACAATTATCCAGCTATTAGTGAAAAATCATTAATAGTTTTAGCCTGCCATGGAAGAGTGGCTACATCTGCCCCGAGGGCTGTTTCTGTGTTTATTATCTTATTTTAAAAAGTAGATAATTATTATTCAAGTGAAAAATATTTTTTAAACTCAGAAAACTCAGAAAACCAAATTCCGGGTCAAAAACTGCAACAGCTGCAACATAAAAATTACAATTTTATACCCATTTTATAAAAATGCTTCTAAATTGTAAGATGACAGGATGAGACTTATGAATATTTCTGAGAATATCTATTTCAAAATTTCAATTTTTAACTTCGATTTAAGTTACTTTTAGTAATGACTCAACGACAGCGACACGAACTCCTCCACGGAGCCCAACTGCCGTTCTTCCTCTCCGTTGCGCCATGTGACTGTCAGTCTTTGCTGATTTATATTGTTATTTCCGATTGAAATGTATATATTATCTAAAATTGTTTTTCTTATGTATAAAGGATGTATATTTGATCAGCGACATATACGATCAGTGATTCTCCGTTTTCTCCGATGAGATCGGTTGTGAAGTTGGCGGCGGACGCAAATTGGAGATTGTAAAAATAAATATTATTATTATTATTATTGTATGGGGATGTGTTCCTACTTTCATTAAAAAATGCATTGCTCAATGTGCATTTCAAGAGAAACGAGAAAAATCCACTGTCTAATTCTACCCCTGGCTAATGGTACCCCGGCCTCCCCTAATGGATGATGTAATGCGATATTTTAGAAAGATATAGGAAATTATTTCAACACTGAGAGAAATCCGAAAAAGTTAAAATAACACTCCGGAAATGTCAATTTTACCATGCAGTATTGATCTGAAAACGGTGTAAATATTTACCTTTTTTAGGTGTATTATGGGTTAAAGTTACCCTTCTTTCATGTTGTTTTTACCCTTAAAAGGTGTAAAATTAGCATTAAAAAATGTTGATATATTTTTACACTCAAAAAGTGTTAAAGTTATGACGAAAAGGAGTTAATCGCTGCCTCTCTTTTATCAGTGAAGGAAGGACCCTTATAAAATGTGGAACATTACTATTTTTTTTTTGATATCATAAGCTACACTGAGAAAAAAAGAGGGTGCGATTAACTTTTTTTCCTCATAACTTCAACACATTTTATGTGTAAAAATATATCAACATTTTTTAATGTTAAAATGTTATTGTTTAATGTTTAATGTTGTATGGGTAAAATTAACATGAAAAAAGGGTAACTTTAACCCCCTAAAAAGGGTAATATTTACACCGATTTCGTATTAATACTGCAGGGTAAAATTAACATTTCCGGAATGTTTTTTTTTTTTAAACATTTTCGGATTTTTCTCAGTCAGTGTAGAAGAGTCTCTAGGGCTCTAGGCTACTTTAACTGAACTCTAGGCTAGACTTTAGCATTACAATGATACTCTGTTTCCCTCGTAATAATGCGTACAGAAACTTCCGTTGCATTGTCCAAAGAAATATCCATTATACTTTTAAAACGGGTACTCCAGAGGACTTTGCTCTTAAACTCTTATAATTCGCATTTTTATTACTTTGTAAATAACACTGTCTGATAGTACAATAATAATTTTCTCCAGAAAACAATGATAATGATAAAGAATATCTTTAGTCGCCGGTGTAAGTATTTTACATCAAATATCACACTTTGATAAAATTCTATTGAAATTAATTTAAAAAAAATGCAGTTCTTGCCAGAGGATGTCAAATACTCAGTCAAAGGGGAATAGCATCACTGTCATCCCTTCCGGAGTCTCATCAAATGCTCCAGAAGACATGTCGAGATTTTACTGATAACGAATTGAAGCCCAATGCTGGAAAATTTGACAGGGAACACTTGTTCCCAAGGGATCAGATCCGGCAGATGGGCCAATTGGGCTTGATGGCAATATCTGTCCCGGAGAAATATGATGGAACTGGCCTGGATTATCTGGCTTATTCTATTGCCTTGGAAGAGATATCACGTGGCTGCGCTTCGGCAGGTGTTATAATGTCTGTGCAGAATACCCTGTTTATGGGACCAATTCTGGACAATGGAACAGAGAAGCAGAAGGAAGATTTTATTCGGCCATTTGTGAGTGGAGAGAAAATTGGATGTTTTGCCCTGTCTGAGCCTGGGAATGGATCAGATGCTGGAGCTGCATCAACAATGGCCGTTGCAAAGGGTGATCGATGGGTTCTAAATGGCACAAAGGCCTGGATTACAAATGGTTTTGAAGCCAATGCAGCTGTGGTCTTTGCCACAACAGATAAAAGCCTCAAGCACAAGGGCATCTCGGCTTTCATCGTGCCAAGGGACTCTGCTGGATTTTCCCTTGGGAAGAAGGAAGATAAACTGGGAATCCGTGGATCATCAACTTGCAGTCTCATTTTCGAAGACTGCGAAATTCCCAAGGAGAATCTCCTAGGTCAGATGGGAGATGGCTTCAAGATTGCCATGAAAACTTTGGATGCTGGACGCATTGGGATTGCAAGTCAGGCTGTGGGAATTGCTCAGGCATCCCTGGAGCTGGCACTTGACTATTCAACCAAACGAACAGCTTTTGGAAAGCCCATCTCGAAGCTGCAGACAATTCAGCAGAAAATTGCAGATATGGCTCTTCGTGTTGAATCTGCCCGGCTCCTGACGTGGCGTGCAGCCTGGCTGAAGGACAATCGGAAGCCTTATACAAAAGAAGCCGCAATGGCCAAACTCGCAGCATCCGAAGCTGCAACGTACGTTTCCCATCAATGCATTCAGATTCTCGGAGGAATGGGATATGTCTCGGATATGCCGGCAGAAAGGCACTACAGAGATGCTCGAATCACGGAGATTTATGAAGGAACATCCGAGATACAACGATTAGTCATTGCAGGAGCGGTTTACAAAGAGATGTCTTAATTCGAAGTGCCAGGAAGTGAATTCAATAGAGTTAGAAGACTTATATCATGGGTTGGGAATAAAAGTCACATTTTTTATACAATTATTATGGGAAATGCAAGTAAAAGTGTTTTAATAAATAAATCATTAATAAAGAATCTTATGAGTCTTTTTCTTTGAATAAAAATCTCTTTCTGGGTCTATTAATGTGAGAAAAATATTACTTAAAAAATCAGAAATACTTTTACATAAACGGAAACAATTAACATTACACTGGTATTACACTTCCTCATTAAAATTTTAATGTGAGATAGCACTCTTAATTAGATATTTTATTAGATAAATGAACAAGGTCCAACTGACGTAATTCTAACTGGTAATGACGGTAATGAGGTACTCGTAATAGGGATTATGATTATAGTATTATTTTTTGAGAATAAAATTTTCAGTTTTAAGTGGTTTTAAGGGCTAATATCAGGGCTAAAATCATCAAAACAAATTGATCGGAACTTGTTAGAAATAGAAAACTAAAGCCAAGACACACACCAAATACTTTACTTTACTTCATAACGTTTCCGTAAGTTTAAAAATGTTCTTCCAAATTGTACATAGAACATTAAAGAACACATGTTTCTATGCAACTTTATTTTTCTTTGCATACCTAATTCGCTTAATTTATTTTGAAGATTATAGACAACTTGGTTTTTATAGTGTATGTCTTTGCTACTATTGTAATTTACAATAAAAATACTTTTTTGCTCATAATTCTTTTAATAAATTACTTTTTTTACACTAAATTTATTAATATATTTCAATTGTTATCGAAAATTCTTCAAAATTAAAGGATTAGAAAAATTGCGCACGAGGTGTACGTTGTATAATACAAGAAGCCAAGACACATACCATTTGGTTATAAAATTATATCTTTAACAGCTAGGGGAAAGCGCGCTACCTTCGGACGACTCAAGCTCCGGACAATTCAGTATTTTCTCTATGTTCCTTATGGATTTCACCCATAGCTCTTTTCTGAGAATTTGAGGCATCGGACTAGCTATTAAAATATAATATTATAATGGGCCAAATTCATTTACAACACATTGAAAAAAAAAATATTTGTGCGAGGCATAAATCTTTCGAAGATAGCGCGCTTTCCCCTAGTATACAACACACCAAAATATTGCCATTACATTTTATATTGCTTCATTTAATCTGTAATTTAAATATTTTTTTATTTAAATTTAGCACGTATTTTAGCTTATAAAACTAGACTTTTATAATGCTATTTTAATGAAAAAAGGAGCATGGTTTTTCAACGCATTACTCTTTATTGGTCTCAAGTGCTTCTGCAACTGCATTATCGACTTTTCTTTGTATTGCTTCCTGTCCTGTCACGACTGTTTGGTGGTTTTGGATATAACGAGGACTGTGGAAAACAGTTGTGACACAAACCAATGCAAAAAAGTCAATAATGCAGAAGCACTTCAGAACAATAAAGTTCTAAAAAAAACTTCATTTTTCTTTGGAATAGCACTGTGTGCTTTATCTGTTTTAATACAAACTCATTATAATTTAATAACCGAGAATTTCAACTATTTTCTTTTTTTTCTATTTTCTTTAATAAAAATTGTAATAAAGAAATTTTGCAGAGGATAAAATATAACAGTCTTTTACACTTTTACGGTACTTAATGTAATATCACAAGTAAGTAGGTAACTATAAGTAAGATACTTTTTATGAATTGAAATGCCATCCAATTTTCTCACTTAATAAACGAGAACAAATCAATTTAATGGGTTATGCAGGTCACGAAAACTAAATAGCATAGTTTCTCTAATTTTTTGTTTAAACACAATGAAAAATGTATTTAATTCAAGCACTTAACCATATAACAGTACAGACATATTTTCTAAATTTTCATTTAAAATTTATAAAAAATAAAATTCATCCTTTGGCACCTGATTTCCGGGTACCCTTTTGAAAAAACTTACTTTGGGGTAGTCAATATTACTTAGAGAAAATTCATTTGAAGACAAAAAACTAAATATTTCCCACTAATGAGTAGAACTCCTACTAGGATGGAGGGTTTAAAAAAAAATAAATAAATTTTCCTTTTATGAGGATTTTATACAGAAAATGGCAAAAGTGCCCGCTTTGTAATCCGGATGATTTGGAGACAATATGACAGATGTCCGCTTCGTAATCCGAATGGATTTTTTGAATTTGTTCAACGTCTCGAAAATATAATACAAGATTTTTTTCTAGAATTGGAATAAAAGTTTTAAAGAAGCTTAAAAATACATAGAGAATTCCTATGCTATTATACTTCATTTATTAAACAAACACATCACAGGATAATTCATTTTCATTGCTGAACAAACATGCATACATAACCCCAAAATGATTTTAAATGTAACCGTGGATAACTCGTCCGGATTACGGCGATCCGAATTAGGGAGCAGGCACTGTAGTAGAGCTATCCGTGAATTAACTATTTTTTTGGTGTATAACGCTTTATTACCGATTAAATTCATTCACAATACATAAATCAATTCCGATCAATTCCGATCAATTCCGATCAACTCCGAACTAGAAAAGTAATTCAAATTAGTAACATTAGTAACATGCCATTCGGGTGTTCATGGCAACATCACAGCCGATAGCATCCTTGAAGAATTTTATGGTCTTTTGCCCATTCTGGGAATTTCAAAGAAAGTTCTGAAGGATGAGGTGGCCAACCAATTGCATGTTGACCAGCAAAAGTTTTGGACAGACTGTCAGGGCTGTAGACAAGCAAACTCCCTGCCATTTCTTGGGTTTTAAACCCAAGAAATGGCATACGGCGGATTCAAAGGGATTTCTAGCCTGGGTATCGAAGCCCACTTTTGTTCAATCTATCTATCAAGATGCGTGCGTACGCACAAATAAAAAAGGATAATAGAAAAAAAACGATTACTTGACCGATTCATTATTGGGATTGGAACTGACTTTTAAAAATTTTAAATAAACATTTCGGAACATACAGTTTACTTTGGAAAAAATGAAGAAACTATGCTATTTTTTTTTAATATTCGAGACTCACGTAACCCTTAAAGTAGCTACCAGAATATTTTAAATTATTCACAAAAATAGAGTTCATCCCTCTTACAATATATGATAAAGAGAAAAAAAAAGAAAAAATTATAACAAGAAGACCAATGAATAAAAGACAACAGAAAAGGAATTAATAAGAACAGAAAAAAGGTCACTAAGCTTGAAAAAAACCGACGAATACCATCCGCGGCCTATGCATCTCACTAGGAATTGCATTGAAGAGCACGCCCTTTGCAAACAGAGACCAGTAAAGATAGTTACTCTTGACTTTAGGCACTATGAGTCCGTGAACCCTGGGCAGATTCTCCCTAACCAGAAGATTCGACAGGAACTCGGGACGGACATTTAAAAATTAACCAATTAAGTAGAAAGAACACAGCTATTGAGCCTAAGTGAGAAATAAGTTCACTACTAATAAATACATTTCTATGAGAAGTGATATGGTCCCGATTTAAGCTACAGATATACTTGACACAATTATTAGTCAGAGGGCGAATGGTGTCACTATCCGCCGCAATAAAAACTTCTGCTCCGTCATTGAAAAAAAAAGAAGAAATTTTTGTTAAATAATTTTAAGAGTATTTTGGATCAATGTAAATTAAAGATTTCCAGAAGAAATGCAGATCTAGGGGCAAATATTAGAAATAATTTTAGTAAATCAAAAGTTTTAGGTAAAATTTTTAATTATGCTTTTTCGGCTCTAAAAGCTGTTTATTTAAAGCTTGGTCAAATCAAATTTATTCGCCTTTAAAAAGATATTAATTTTTTATGCTACAATATTCATTTGGCAGGCTTTTACGCAAATATTCTTTATTATTTATTGATCTGCTAATTATTTCCTTGTTTATATATATATATATATATATATATATATATATATATATATATAAAACATTCTTGAGATAAACTTTTAACAAACAGCATGACAAAATGTTTATTTCATTAATTTATTTAGGCACTGTACAAATAAACAGTAAAATAAATTAATTTAGACAGCAATAAATCAAATTAAATCAGTATACTTAATTCAGAACACCAATAGAAATAAAATTTTTATGCATTTTTTGTCAACGGGAAAATAAAGAGTAATCAGGAAAAATATTTGATTCTATTCCTATTAAAAAAAATCAATTTTGTAAAGACTTAGATTTTTTATTGACCAAAATTGAATATTTTACTGATCGAAATCAATTTTCTACTAACTTAATTAATTTTTTTCTGTTAAATCATTTTCCATTTTTTAGTTTTACTTATTATTATTAAATAATTAATAATATATTATATTATTTACTGTCTTAAATTGTTAATTTTCGTTAAAAAAAAAGTCTATTGCCCGAATTCATTTTAAAATATTAATAAAATTAAATCGAATGAAATAATGTCAAAGTTTATTTTAAAGTTGAATGTATTAAATATTCAATAATTTGAATAATTCACTAAATTATCTTGTCTTGCAAACATGGGTTAATATTTGTGGTTGCTTTTACTGCCAATTTTTTATTTAGAAATTAATCTATCTTTAAGTCATGCTTGACTAATTTTCTTTTTTTATTTTCCTTTCCAGGAATATTTGCTACTTCTAGGTACTAAAAACAATAGGATTTCCATTATCTGCTTACGAAATTTGATTTTCACTGACCCAATCTACTAAACTACTGACCAAAATCCAATAAGTGCACTTTTGGTCAACGAACAACCAAAAAATTAAGAGAAATTTGAATTTCCTAAGAGACTTGTGGAGGGAATTAAGATGTTTGTTGCTGGAAACGTCCAACAACTACAAGATTCGTCTGACACCAAAGCAGTGTATCATCACCAGACATGCGCTATCTGAATTTTATTGTATTTTCTGGCGCTGGGTGTCCTAAAGTCATCAAATAGGTGTGATAAGAGATTATTATTTATACCTGAGAAAATCAAAAATACAGCCTGATGATACCATTAAATAAACTTTTTTAAAAAGACCACTTATTAGAGAATGTCCAAGTAAGTTAAAAAGACAAAGAATTCTACCAAATTACCAAAAATAAAATAAAGAAATTAGAAATATTTTTGGCCAGACAGTGACATTTCGTTTTTAACATATTTTTCCATAGGGAAGTGATAATAGTTTTCGTGTACGATAAGGAAAAGTGCCAGGATGAAGCTGATGATCCAATCAGTGCTGTTGCCTACTTTCATCCCACCTGGGTGTCTGACACTCAGAAACTCACCCTCTGTGGCCAATTGATGGGAGTTTCCCATTTCCTCGAGCTCAACTTCAG
Source organism: Phlebotomus papatasi (assembly GCF_024763615.1). Lineage (NCBI taxonomy): Eukaryota > Metazoa > Arthropoda > Insecta > Diptera > Psychodidae > Phlebotomus > Phlebotomus papatasi. The sequence continues at coordinate 101,807,314 of NC_077222.1, read as the reverse complement.
TCAACCCCGTATCATCTGCCTCGAGAATGGGAAATTCGTTATCAAAGACTTTGGGAGATTTCTTCTTGTAATACAACAAAAAAAAAAACAAACAAACATCTGCCTTGATAGCAAATTAAATTGTTAATTTAACAATTTTTCAGGCCATTGGAACGGATCGAAATGTTTCTGATTCAATCTTGGAACATCGAGCCAAATTGCTAACATCGCTAGTCAAACTATTTCATCGTGATTTACAAAATATCTTCGATCAGTGCATGAGTGTTTCCGGGCAATACAGAAACTTCTGCACAAAACTCTATTACATCCTTGAAACCTACATCTCTACCATTCAGTATAATGGAAACATCTTTCAAAATGTTCCAACGCTAAAACTCCCCACGGTAAGTTTACTTGAAATTGTTCCAACGATAAATTTTTGATTAATTCTGTGAGAAAATCTCATAGAAGTTAGTTTGAAAATAATTACAGGTACGTATCGGTACAGGGGCAACGCGAAAGATAGCCTATTACCTCTGGCTTGCACCATGTTTCACAGTATTCTGCTTGCAAAAACAAACACATAAATAAACCCTGGGGTGAAATGATAACTTTTCGATATTATCGAATCGACAGTATCGATAAATTCATATCTGTTAGATTTAGTAAATGATGACTTTTATCGCATTGTTAGGCCATTGATTCTGACATTCTTAATAGAATGTGACTGTCGATATATATATTTGTATTAGCTACAAAAAGTACAGTTATCATTTAAACTTTTCAGAATCGACTGTCGATACTATCGAAAAGAAGTTATCATGTCACCCCTGGATAATAGGGGAAAGTACTCTCCCTTCGAACGTTCATCCCTTCGAATAATGTGAATTTTCTTTTAGTTTTCCTATGAGACTTTAACATTTCTATTAAATATTAGTTGGCTTATCATCAATTGTTGATAATTCCGTGATAATGTAGTGGATATTTCTTACGAAAAACAAGAGAAATTCACATTATTTGAAGGCATGAACGTTCGAAGGGAGAGCACTTTCCCCTACTAATGTAAGGCAATAGACACGGATAAAATTGGCCCGATACGATTCTTTACCCCTAAAACTCAACTCAAAATCGAATTTTCACGCATTTCGAGTTGCAAGCACTCCGAAGTTGCCTGTAAAGAATCTCCGTTACTATAAGCTTATCTGGGCTTATAACTGCTCATTCTCTATTTTAAATAGTTTGAACACAGAAGGCTAACAAAAGAAAAAGAAAGTTAATTGAAATCGGTTTATAAACATTAGAGATAGAATCCTGCCAATTTCGATTCGATTCTCGAGCTCAGATACAATATACTAAAACTTCATCGAAATCGATTCATTAACACCGAAAATTAAGTCAAGTTATTTTTGGTTATAGCTCAAGTCAGAGAACATTGAGGGGGGAGTGCGACCCGTCTTTGAAACGGTTTTGACTTCAGCTACAATATATTAAACTTTAATCAAATAGCTTTGTCTAATTTTCGAAATATTTAACATTGAATTTTCAAAAATCGATTTTTCTATTCATCGGACTTTCGATTAAACCAAACGAGAGCTCACCGTATTTAATCACCGAAGATGATTAAATTTTTTTCTATGGTAAATTTGAATTGAATTGAATTGAATTGAATTTTATTATCATCTCTGTTTTTCCCACCCCCCAAATTCGGAAAAACTAATCGAAAATTCACTTGATATATCAGTTAGAGCTTCATAGAGCTTCTTGCAATGACTATTCGATTCTCACTGAAGTTTAATGTTATCCTACTCTCGAATTCACTACGAAAAATTGTCTTATGATATTGTCATATTATTACAGAATTCTCCTATAGGAACGAATTTGAATATTAACGTTTATAACAGCCAGGATTTTTGCTTAAGTTCAGATTTCACCTCGAACCACAGAAGCTGAGATTGTAAAGTATCTCAGCTAAAACACGAAAAAAAAGCTCTAAATAACAAATGGAATGCACTGGTCAACCATTAATGCAAGAAAATGGACAAGGTTTTGATTTAATTTCTGATTTGGAGTGCTGGGGTCAGGGAAGGGGAGTGTTAGGGCTCATAATAGATTAAGACTGATCCTCGAAATTAGGTAAAATAAGTCTATGCCAATGACCTCTAATCAAAGAACCAAAGCCTTCAGTGTGTCAAAGTTTGGAATAAGTCTTTTCTGCCAAATTTACCAGACAAATATTCTAGATGATCAGCCTGAGTTTATCAAGCTTGAGCTTGAGACTTTTATGGGGCGGCAAGTTACGAACTTACCATGATAACAACAGTATTTCAAATGATCTACATGGAATATTGCATTACTCACAAGAAAAGGAAGTACCATGATCCTAAATTAGCGAAGGGTCAATCTGATGATATTATCCTGGGTCTGGATTTGGGTGTCCTAAACTCGCGATCTAATTAAGAATTAAAGAACAAAAGGTTCAAAATGAATAAATGAATTAAACTAAAGAAAAAAAAATAAAATAAAGCCGAAATTTTCTAAAATCAAGTGTATCTGATACTAAAAATTATGTCACAGGAAAATCAAAGCGATGAACACCCTCCCGATGCGTCAGGATGTGCAGTCCTTTCAGGATAAGAAAACAAAAAATTCTTTTCCAAAGCTTTCGGCGCTTCAACGCGCCTTCCTTAGTGGTCAAACCTGTGATTTCTCTCTAAAATTTCCTTCGCAATGTCTATCCATTATTCCGACTGAGGAATTACAGGAAAAGCTGGCAATTTGTGGGGGGTTTTCCTTCTTGGACAATGATTGTTGACTTCAGGCCGAAAGCTCTGGCAAAAAATTTTGCGTTTTCCTGTCTTGAAAGGATTGTTCACCCTGATGCATCCGGAGGGAGTTCATTTCCTTGATTTTCCTGTACTTGATCCCATCAGTAGTCTACCGAAAACTAAGAATTATCTTATAATAATCTTTGATTGATGAATTCTGATTTAATCGTAAACCTCTAAAATTGAGTATAGGTCAGATTAACTTTTGTTTATTTATTTATCGTTTACTGATTCAAAACCGATTTAAATCGATTCACAAATAACTTGAAAGATCGTCCAAAATAGCTTAAGTGTAATAAAATCTATTTTCGGATAAAAATTAGTTTCCGGTTATGAACGGGTTCATTACTGGTTCGACTGGTTCATAACCGATTACAACAGGTTTAGACTCGTCAGAAATTCCAAGACCTTTCCGATGAGCCCAAATATAATACCATTTGTTTGAGAAATACACTCTTTAGAGCCTTTTTAACGTTTGATCCTGAAAAACCGATAATTAATTATAAATTATCAATTAATTTTGTACAATCCAGAGCGCTAGCAACATATTCCTGGATGCTATGCAGACATTGCAATGCTGCCAGCAGAGCAAAGGTGTCCTGGGTGGTACAATTCTCTACCAAAATAAGTAAGATTCTAGAGATTTTTCTACCAAAGTTTGTACTAAGATGTCCATCCTTTCATTAGGATTATCGCCACTCAACTATCCCCTACGCTTTCAAAGCACATTGTCCTAACTGATCCATATCGAATCAAGTCCACCGCAGAAGGGATATCTGTGGGCTTTCACGTGCCCGTTGGTGTTCAACTGATAGTCCTTTACATTCCTTTAAACGAATATCTTCGACTAAAGCAAGATTCCACTAGAGCTCAGACCTCATTCACTCAAATCGCCAGCTCAACAATTTTCCCGGCTCAGATAAAGCGAAAGATGAAACGAGATAAGTCTATAATCTTTTCCAACATCCCAGAAGAGGAAGCAATGGCAAGTATAGCGGAAGATAGGGAAGATGTAAAGCCTAGACCGGTTAAATCCAGGCCGACTCATTTACCGTTGCGTTTTAAGAATGTTTCCGGAAAGGATATTCCTGAATCTGGGATAAACTCAATCACATTTGATGACAATGATAGCTTTCCCCAGTTCATTGGGAAGACGAGTGTTTGCTCAACGCCAATAGCTGAGAACAAGATTCTCGTGGGAAATGTCATGCCCATCTGTGCCAATCGGAATAAAATCAAGCAGGAGAAAGTTGAGGAGGAAGCAGAAGTGGAGGAGTCAGGGAAAGAAAAACTGAATTGCTCGATAATCAGGCCAGAAACTGAATTCAAGAAGAGCAAGCGACGGTTCTCCTTCCGACCTTTTCAGCGGAGTTTAACGCAAATAGGACTATCCCTGGCCAGGAATGGAGTTAGTACTTACGTAAAAGAGGCCAATGGGCATCGATGCCAAACGATTGCGGATCCAAACTATCCGGTTTTCAATGACGAAGGATATCCCATTTCCAAATGTCTCTACGATTGCTACGTTTCCGGAAAGGATTCTGAGAATAACGCAGAAATGGCGGTTGATGCCCTGGAAGATCTGAATATTGAAGGATTTGAGTACGATTCTGTACAGAAGGACATCCCACCGAAGGATCATGCTGATCAGGAGAAAGAAATAGAAATTTTGAAAGAGGAACCAGAAGCAAAAGCCCCTGAAACTCCTGTAGATACTTCAGAGAAGAGAAAATCCTTAACCCTTCCTCTGAAGTCGCTCTCAATGGATTCCAATGCTGCAAACTTTCCGGAAGTCTCAATGAAGTCAAAACCTAAGCTCTCGGGGATTCCTCTGACTCCTTTGATGACCAAATTGAGCATCCTGGCAGCCAATGATGAGAGATCGAGTGGATTTTCCAGTTGGAGCACAACTCCCGGCCACATGGAAGCTTCTGTCCTTACTCCAATTGATATCAACAAGTCCTTAAGTAGGAGAAGATCTTCAGCTGCGAAAATCGAGGAAGCTGACTCTTTGGAGGAAAATGAATCAACTTCCCAGAAAGTCGAACTCTTCATCTGTGGCCATCAGAATATGACCATGGTCCTCCTGATGGAGGAAAGCAGTGCTCAGAAGCAGGAAATTGTTCAGTCAATGTGGGAGATTTGCATTTCCCGACTGACCAAGATCGAGAATTCCCTGCATAAAATCCTTAACGTTAATGTTGATGGACTTATGGACAAGAGTGATGGAAACTACAGCTTCATCTGCTTCGATCCCAAATGGGACGTAATACACCGTGGAGGTCCATGGACGGCTGAAGAACTCCTCATTCTCGAGGACATGCATCAGGATTTCAAGACAAATTCATCCTTCACAGAAACCATAATTAGGTAAAGATCCTAATACCGGCTTCAGACTGGAGGTTTAGCCCAGTTCCCGAAGGTCTCAAAAATTTAAATAACAAGCAATTTTATTGATTATTCAAAATCTAATGGATCCTTTGCCCTTATAATCCAATTCTAAACAACAATTTCCTAAAAAAATCGTGCCTGATAAGGAATTAGAGGAGTTAAGCCAGATGGCTAAGCCTTAGGTCTGAAACCCGTATAATGCCGGCTTCAGACTGGAGCTTTAGCCCAGTTCCCGAAGGTCTCAAAAATCTAAATAACAAGCAATTTTATTGATTTTTCAAAATCTAATGGATCATTTGCCCTTAATATCCAATTCTAAACAACAATTTCCTAAAATTCGTGCCTGATAACGAATTAAAGGACTTAAGCCAGATGGCTAAGCCTTAGGTCTGAAGCCCGTGTAACGCTACTAACTCATTCCCGCAAGTTCCGGAAATTAACTCTTTTCCTGGTTTTAGATGCGAGGACTCCATAGTGTACGGATATCAATGTGGAGATACGCAGATCTTCTACAAACAACCCGTCCACTCCCACAAAGGACTCCCCCCTCCAGCTGATGCCATGGGAAATGTGTCTTTGATTGCCAAAAGACGCCTCGAGCGCGATCATTCCGTAATATTGCTCTAAATATCACTGTAAGAGTCGAATCTAAGAATTCGCTCTACGAATTAGGAATAAAGGTGAGTAAGGTAAAGTACCCTGTAGTCGGCCGGTTTCTCAACTCGGCCAGTGCGACTATTTATTCAATTTACTTAGATTTGTTATAATATGGTCTTACCGATTTAACATTAGAAGGTGTATTATATTATATATAACGTAAATCAGTGAAAATTTCATAGAAATTGACTATAAAACGTTAAAAAATTGGTTAAATAATTCAACTGGCCGAGTTGAGAAACCGGCCGACTAGACTAGAGGGTACTTTACCTTAATTGTTAAAATAACTTATCGTGCAACAAATATACAACAAATACCGACCCCAAAGAACCCTTGCCAGAAAAAGTAGAGAATTATTAGATAAATTAGAATTAGAAATATTATGTTCAAAGAACATGAAATAATTGTAGTACCAAAAATACATTTGTATTTTGTGTTGAAACGGTAGGAGAGAATGGGGCAATTAAGGGAAATGACCTTTGCAAAGTTAATAACGATAACGCAAAGAAACTGGATTTTTAAAAATACTTTTTAAAGATTTATTCTTTTTAACATGAAAATAACTGATCTATACAGCTAATATAAGTTCCTCCTCCACGAGAAGGCGGAGCTTAGATTTCAGATCACCCTCGCTTTTGACAGTTTTCATAAGTGAAATAGATTTTTTAAATGTCTTCTCAATATTTTCTAAAGAGAGCATCGTAGTAGGCATCAGGTAAAATATCTGCATCATTTAAATATAAGGAAAGGGCAAAACATAATAAGCCACGCCCTTTATTGGAAAGGATCGAAACAGTTCAGTAGAGCATCAATCCACTTGGTTAGTAATAACCTTCGCGATTTGAGAGCTCTCCTCGGTTTACCTTTACCGATTCGAAGGTATATCAGAGAGAACTTACTAAAAACCCGTTGGAAGTTCGAACGTTTAATCCGACGAGTTACACAAAAGTGAGCAAGTTCAAGAAAAGAACATTTATTTTAATGAAACTGCAATTTAAACGTTTTACCATCCTGAAATTCCACAAAATCACACAAAAATTCACATTTTCCAGCAAAAGTTTGCACATCGAAATTTAAAATCTCCAAAAATCTATTTTTTCTGGAAGGTTCCTTCTGTTCTTTCTAAATCTGACTTTTCGAAAAGTTTTTAGACAACGGTTTTACGATTTTCAAAATACATTTCTTACTTATAAGCATTCGAAGCTCAGTTTGAAAGCGCAAAGAAAAGTAATTTTGCATTTTCATTCGCGTAAAGTGGCTGAAATATTTCCTGAAATATCATAACGATCTTTCGAATTTCGAAGTACTACATCGCATATGAATCTGAGTCTGTCACTTCGAAGATCAGTTTCGTTTCGAAAGCCAAAGAAAAGAATTGTTACTTTACGTATCATCGTCATGTTGGCCGAAGTACTTCATTTTCGAATTTTGAAGTATCTCGAGTGTCAAAATGTATTTTTTTGCTGTGTTGTTGGCAAAAATAAAGCAACAAGGTTTATTTATTGCATAATATTTCTTCTAGTAATCACTAATGAATAATTCTTTCACATGCTTCTTTTTGTGATATTAAACAAATTTTTCCAACTGTGTTCGAAAATTTTGTTTGAAAATTCGAAAATCAACGACTTTCTGTGCAAATAGAGGTTAATTTACCTTTTATGCAAGACCAAAGACGATTTTAGAGAATCAGACTCCAGATGAGAATCGGAAGATCGTGAGAAAAATCAAAGCAACGGCGGAGATAGGGGAAAGTGCTCTCCTTTCGAACGTTCATGTCTTCGAATAAAGTAAATTTCTTTTGTTTTTCGTAAGAAATTTACACTAAATCATCACGGAATTATCAACAATTGATGATAAGCTAACTAATATTAAATAGAAATGTGTAATTCTCTTAGGAAAACTAAAAGAAAATTCATATTATTCGAAGGTATGAACGTTCGAAGGGAGAGTACTTTCCTACTTCGAATTACTCTAATGTTTGTTTGGCAGCTGTCATTCGGATACCGGATGACATCTGTCAAACACTAATTTTTCCAACCTCGTGAGAAAATTTAGGGGAAAATGGGGTAATTTGGAACCAGTACAAAATTGTAATATTTGAGATTTCCTCAATGTTTCAGATGGGAAAAGAGAAAATGAAGACAGTGAAATAGAAGAAAAAGACAGGTGAGAAGAAAAGGAACAGCTTCTCTTCGTATTATCAAATGTCTCAAATTACTCCTTTTTTTATCCTACTTTGAAAATTCGAAAATGAGTTCAGGGGATTTAAAGTTTTCAAAAAATTAACGCCATTTTTGTGCAATTAGAGTCCCATTTATATTTTAGTAGAGACACTTCTGGTGTATAAAACTTCGACACATCCTGTGAGCAGTCTGGGAAAGTCTCCTTTAGTGGTTCGTTCCTGAGATAAAAGTTTTAGCTATCTGCTAGAATTTCCCCAAAAGTGTCCCGGCTAAAATACAAAGTTTAGGAGAGTTTCTGAAAAGATGTTTTTTTTTAATTAAAATATTCTCGATAAAAAATAATCCGCAAAGAGAATTATGAAAGAAAATAAATTGAGGTTCACAAAAACGGTTTTTTTTATGATAATGCACATGAATATCAAAAGCTCATTCATTTGAATAAGAACTAGTCAAACAAAAAAAATGCAAAAAGAAAATTTGGGAATAGCGATAAATCTAAAAACAGAAAATAGAATCTCCGCTGCAATGAATAATTTCATTTCCTTAATAAATACAGGAGATATTTTTTTTTATTAAAAATTAATATTTGTAGACTAATGAAATATAAAATATTATTTCAATTAAAAAGAAGATGCCATTTGCAGTATCTCTTTTACACCGAGTTAGCTGACATTACATTATGATGCTAATCCTATGAAAAATGAAATCTTTCAGGGAAATCTTTCTCCTAAACATGTTTTTTAGGACCTTACTGTTCTCAAGTGCTTCTACATAATCGACTTTTTAGTGGTTTTGGAACTCGGTGAGAACTAGGAAAAACAGTCGAGACAAGAACCAACACAAACAAAACCCGATTTATGCAAAAATATTTTTTTTTCAGTACGGCCATTAATGTGTAAGGTTCCCGTCTTAAATATTTATTGTTTTTCCTCAGTATTTGGGAGATATTTTAATTTTATAGATTGATGATTTTGGTATATATTTTTGTGGACGTTTTTGGTTTTTAAAGGATTTTCTACACAGGATACTGGTCAAAATAGGCCTAAAGGCCTAAGACCTTGGTAAGGGGGGACAGGTAACGGGGGAAACAAAAAAAAAATGCAAAAATATTAGAGAACAGTAAAGTGCTAAAAAGCATAAAAAAAGGAAATATTTCTGCTAAACATTTTTTTAGCACTTTACTGTTCTCAAGGGCTTCTGCTTTATCGTTCTTTATGTTGGTTCCTGTTTCAACTGTTTTCCCCGATCCTCGCTGAGTTCTGAAACCACTAAACAGTCGTGACAGGCGAAACGACAATTCAGAAGCATTTGTAAACAGTAAAGTGCTAAAAAATGTTTAGGAGATTTTTTTTCCTTTTCATGCTTTTTAGCACACTACTGTTCTCAAATGCTTCTGAATCTTCTTTGTGTTGGTCCCTGTCTCGACTGCTGCCCCCACTTCTAGCCGTGTTCTAAAACCTCCAAACAGTTGTAATAATAACCAATAAAGAGAAAAGTCGATAGTGTAGAATCACTTAAGAACAGTAAAGTTATAATAAAAATGTTCATTTTTATTGGAATAGCACCATTATTCAGCATTATGGTGTGTCTCTGCTTACTATTTTTTTTTTTAAATTTTAACGGAAAATTTATTTTACCTGCAAAAGTAAAAGAAAAAGTAAAGTTTCAGAAAATTATATCCAGTTTCAAACTCAGATTTATATAAAATGCCCCATCTTCCCCTACGATATTCCATTCCACATAAACTAGTCGAAATGTATTTAAAATATTATTAGCTGATTTTAGTGTTAAGTAAATTAGTATACCGAGTTTTATTTACAAAATACAAAAAATATAAATTATCTAACTGCTCCTAATAGACGTAATATACCTCTTTAGAGCATTTTCAGTTTAATTGACGAATCTGTAAAAAAAAAGATCAGTGACATCTTCAGACGAATGTAAAATCAACATATATTATGGTAAAACATTTAAAAATTTATTAAATTATGAGATTAAAATAAAATTACATTTATTGTAATATACTTGTTTTTTTTTTTGGACTTTCCGACTTTGCAAAAGCAGAACCTAATTAATTTAAGGTAATTTAGTGACTATCCAAGGGACTCTTCCGTATCTTTTGTAGTGATAGTAATCGTACGCAAGTTTCCCGAGAATAAATATGATAAGACTCCCGAGAATGCCATTGAGAAGTTCAATGGGCTGGATTTTGTATTCCGATGGAAGTTTGCAGACATCGCCTCGATTCAGTGAAATAACTGACGTTCTGAAGTTGCTATCTCCTTCAATGTACTTGCACGTGATGCTGGTGAAGTCTTTTACGATTGAGTGATATTTCATGAGGAGTTCTTGGAAATGCGGCGTGAAGATACAGTCGCACCTCCAAGGATTTTCACTCATGTACAATTTAATGGCATGGTGATTCTTCTCCAATGCATTGTCCAGGATGTGACTGGAGAACTTGGTGAGTTTGTTGCCCTTCAGACTAAATACCCGGAAATTATTTAACCATCGCGAAGCCTCGAGAAATTCAATTGATTCAATTTGATTGTAATCCAGATAGACATCATGAACCTCCAAATAAATTGGATTTTTCCTCAGAACTTCGATACTGGATATCTTTGAACAAAATTTTCTATTAGCAACTTCAAAATTTCTTATTTATGGCTATTTCTTTGATACCTGGTTGTGACTTATATGGAGAATTGTAGTATTTTTGGGAAGAAACTCTGGCAAATCCAGGAAATCGCGATTACTACAATTAACTGTGACCATGGGTATCAAGTACTCTCCATCCTCGCTTGGTCTAATGTAATGCAGAGTACAGGAGCAATTCTTGATATCAGGATGACCACATTGCTTTCGCAGTTGCATTTTAAAGTCCATCACAGCCAAAAGGGGTCTTCCGGAGTATTTGTAATCCACACAGCGCATTTGTTCCTTATCAGCAACCCTCTTTCCACGATCATTCTCATCATAAGTTAGCAACCATTTCATATTTCGCGTGCAATTCCATTTATTTCCTAATAATTTTAAAATTTGATGTTATATTTATTTGCTTTGATCCCATCCATTGAAAGCGCTACTTTTCGTTTTTCTTTGAAAAATTTTGCAAAGTTATCAAAAATTGTGAATAAGAAAAAAGCCAAGTTAAAGTGAAACTGTTTGAACACGTGCTGTGAATGATTAATCCACAGAATATTGCTGTTAAGAATTTAGTTATGGTGCTATTCCAACGAAAAATAAACATTTTTTTTTAGCACTTCACTGTTCTTAAGTGTTTCTGCATCATTGACTTTTATTTATGTTGGTTCCTGTCACGACTGTTTGGTGGTTTTGGAACTGGGCGAGGACTGGAAAAAATAGTCGAGACAGGAACCAACAAGGGGCAAACAACTGACCAAAATTTCATGTCCTAGAATCAATATTCACAAAATACTCACAATTTTATATGAGAAGAAGAAAATATTCGAATATTTCCCTAAATATTCGCAATATTCAGAAAATATTTGCGATATTCGCAATATTCAGGAATATTCGCGATTTTCACAATATTAAGGAATATTCGCAAGATTTGCAATATTCAGAAATTATTCGCGATATTCGCAATATTAAGGAAGTATTCGCGATATTCGCAATATTGAGGAAATATTCGTGATATTCACGATATTTATAAAATATTCGCAATATTCAAGAAAAAATGCCAATGTTCACGATATTCACGTTGGTAGATGTTCTAGACTCGCGAGTTGATTCCCCCTTGGGAACCAACATAGGGAAAAGTCGATAATGCAGAAGCACTTGAGAACAATAAAGTCCTAAAAAACATGTTCATCAGAAAGATTTCCCCTTTTTTTCTTAGGAATAGCACCAATATAAAGCTCAGTAGAAAATATTTCTAGATTCAAAACAGAAAACAATGGTTTAGGATTTGAATTTGCAGGAACAAGCACAAAATTCTCAGTTCAAAATTTTATAAGATCGAAATTCACATCCCTTTCTTTTTCAAACGTTTTATATATGTGTCTATCCCATTCTTTCGCACTCAAAAAGGAATTGAACTTAATTGAATTTGTTGTGATGGCCAACAGAAGAAGAAGAGTGCGAACGATTTAGAAAGAATAAGATGTAAATTTTGATTTCATAAAATTGTCCTGAATTAATAGGTGTGCCAGAGACGTAAAAATGGTTTTTACGAATTTTGAGTTGCTTATGCTATTTTTTTAATAGAATTTCTTTAAATCAAAATTTCTATCCCTTTTTCTTAAAGTCTATCTCACTCTTTCTCACTCTTATAACAAAATGTTTGAGGGACAAAGAGATGTGAATTTAGATTTCACGAAATTTTCCTTAATTCAAAGGTGAGCCGAAAGCATAAAAATATTTTTATAAAATGAGTTGCTCAAGAAAATTTTATGAAATCAAAATTTCCATCCATTTATTTCTCTGAGGTATTGCGTACATCTTTCTCAGTCTTTCGCACTCTTTTTTTAGCATCATAACAAATTCAATTTAGATTTCAGTGGAACAAAGTCGGATAGAATGGGAATTTAAGAATTTGTCATTTTACGATTTTTTATGATCTAAAAGGTGTGCCAGAGACATTTACAATCAAATTTAATTTCAATTAATCAAAAAAATATGTCTTTATTTGTTTATTATTCTTGACTTACAATTCGTTTTTTTTTCTGACTATATTTAATACTGACAATGTAATTTAAGATTTATTTATTTATTACGCAAATGGTAAATTATTTATTATGCAAGTTTATTTAAGTACTCACAAAGTGATTGTTTTAAGAATTTATTCGTAATCTTTAATCGACCAAGATAATTTTATGCCTTTAATACTACTTAAGATAAAAATGGATCTAAAAGAATCGGTGAAATTTTTTTTCCAGATTTTCTTCGGTTTAGTAATATGCTTTTTCGACCGTTTTATTGGAAAGATCGAAATCAGTAAGTACTGCCTGTCTATCCATTACCGATCCCAATCGTTTAATAAATTAACTTAAAACCAGCCTCTAGTTTGTAATAGTAATCGAACTATTTTTTATGCATAAAAACCAATTACTGGATAATTGTCAATACATTGAATTTAATTTTGACAGAAATTAGTTGGGTGATACGAATTTTAAAAAGCTTTTAATATTTCATTTTGAAACAGAAAGACATGATGCTATTGACGTATTTATATCCATAAAATTTCTTTCTAGGCTATTTTTAAAAATTATCTGATATATAGTTAGACTTGTGAAAAAGGGAGGGTCTTCGAAAATCTGAACAGGGTATCTCAAACCGTTTGTCCTTTTTGTTTGGAATAATGAGACGGAAAACGAGTAGAAGCGTTCTTGAATTATTTTTATATTATTAGGGTAACGTGTGGTATTTCGGGACACTTTTTAGCACTTTCAATTTTAAAACAGTTTAACGACTTCTCAAATTATTTTTTTCTTTTTTGATACAAATATTTATATTCCTTATTCTATCCGGAATAAGATTTTTACTGAAAAATGTTGAAAAATGCATTATTTTTTATACGAAATAGCAAAAAATGTAAAGAAGTAAGAGTGGTATATTTCGGGACAGACAAAAGTTGCTATTATGCAAATAAATTTCACTGAGCTTGATTATTTACCTTCAAAACTTCATTCTTTTATAAAAATTTTATTTAAATTTCACTTGTACAGTGGCTTAAATCGAAAAAAAAACTCAGCGCTGTTTGTGTTGAGATCTGCAAAATTGACGTACTGAATATTTCGCAAAATATGGAATGTGACACACTTTTACACTTCACACTTTAAATTAAATAAGAACTTCAGAAATTTTATGTGTATCTGATACGTAAAGAGCTTAATATTTCATATAGAACTTAAAAATAATAAGAAAACAAATATTTATATGATTTTTTATGTGTCCAAAAATACCCATATGTCCCGAAAAGCACCTCGTCCAGAAATACCACACGTTACTCTACATTAAACGTTAAAGCTTTAAGCTTCTCTACACAGAAAAAAAATATTTTGTAAAATTGTCCGTAAATGTTTGTGAATCCCTATGGGGGAGTTACGAAATACTCGTAAATCGTTAAACCCATAAAACCCACAAACGAGTTCGTAAAAGTTTGTACTTTTTTCACAAACATTGTTCGAAACATGATTACTTGATGAGTATTTTTTGTACTTTTACAAACATAAAACAATAAAATAAATATTCGTCAGGCAAACAAAAAAACGTTTATTGGAACGTTGTGCCACCATTTATTATTTATAAGACCTCTAAAAATTTAGTTGTACAGATATTTTACTTTTTGAACGGTAGGATACAAAAGGTTAATTATGTGCGCGGCAGATATTGTCGTTTATCATCGTTTTAAGATGGATCAAAGAAAGACCAGGGAGAAGTATATTTTTTAAATTCAAATCAAAACTACCCCATTGTATCTTAAGCATTTTTGATTCGGCTAATTAAATAATTGTGGTGTTCAAAACAGTTCCGTTTGCAAATTCATATTATCTCATTGAATTGTGAATATTCTAAATTCAATTCAAATTAATTGTTATTCTTTTATAGAACGAAAATGACTAGAATATCTAATTTATTTGGTGCCAAATTAAGTTTCAAACTTGTAAACTTTAAATTCGAAAACGCAAAATCAAGTAAGATTTCAAAGGAAAGCAAACTATAACTTGAAAATTTACTTTGCTTAATTTTATTGGTTAGGCAATATCTTGGTAAAAATGATCAATTGAAACGAAGTTTGGTCAGTATTTAAACAAAATAGAAATTTTTGTTTTGCAAAATCGAAAAACACTGTACGCAATCCGGAATTACATTAAAAATATACCCATTAATTGACTTAATTTTCTTTACTGTTTTTTCTATATTCTTTTTTTATTTTTATTCTCATCGAGCCACCCTATATGTTGCGCCATTAATAAGTTAAATTGAAGTGCATTTAAATAATAAAATATACAAAAATAGTGAAATATACTTGGCAAATAGCGAAAATTAGGAAATTGTAAACCTTTTTGGCATTTTAAGTTTGATTTAAAGAGATATAGGATCGAATGAACATCTCTTCGACAGGGAATCCCTATTGACACTTTTGTCAAAATCTTAAAATTTATTTAATAAAATGTGTGTATGGCGCTTTTTCATTAATCTGCGTTTTTCGATAAGGATAAGTGCTCAAATTTCGTATTCCAAATGGTTCAGAGTAGGGTATCAATAGGTCCTAACACGAGTTCTTAAAGTGTCAATAAGTGTTCCTTTCACCCTATGATCACTTTTTTATTTTTTAATTTTTTTATTTATTTTTTATTGACTAATCTGCTAATTTACTGGCCAAAATTTGTTTTTCCAACTCAATTCTGCACTTTGACTTTAAAATAGAGCTCTTCAATGATGTACCAAGAGAAAATTCATACCTGAGAGATACATTTTTTTGAAGCCACTGTTTAGAATCAATGGACCTTCCATGTGATCCAAGCAATTTCCTCTCAAGTCCAAATATCTTAGCGACGGAAGTTTACGAAAAAGCGTTGGTCTTGTATAAGCCATTGCCGTGTTTGTTATATTAATAACTTCCAGGTGTTTCAATTCGGGAAAATCATTGCTTAAGTGGGTAAAATTGCTGTAGTTGATCCTCAACATCCTGAGATGAGTGAAATGTTTGAGGATTACGTAGGGATCAAAGGTTTTATTGGGAAAGCGACAGATCCACAATTTCTCTGCCATCTTGAGCTTGTGATCATGAATCCCATCCAGAGTTCCTGTGCAGTAAACTGATCTTCCGTACTGCGAACATGTATCTTGGATATTGGTCTCATTGTTCAAGGTTGCTATCCATTCGTCACACGAGTAAATATGACCGTAACTGCAATAACACGCTCATTAATTACAACTTTTCTTCAAACTCAGAACACGCGCAATTTTTACAAGAGCCATCTAAACAAACACGCCAAAAAAAACTTAATTGAAAACGAGTTTCCAGAAGCTAAAAGTATAATTTCTCATCCAATAAAAGGCAACAATTAAATGTTTGGAATTGAAGAAAAAATACAAATATGCTGATCAGTTGGTAAATAGGAAACTTTTCAGCGTTCACTTGAAGATCTTGAAGAAATCCAGATGAAAATAAATTTTCATAAGGTGTTAATTACAGTATCACAAGATTGAGAATTTAATTTTCTGTTACACGAAAATATCTTTTGTTGTCTTTTGCACTGAAAAATTTCACTTTTTTTTAACGTTATTGTTGTCGCAAACATAATCGTTACAAAAGTGATGCACAATAAAATGATTTAGTGACATTACCTCAGCACTGAATCCACAAAGATAAAGAATATAATTTTACGATACCACATCTTTGGAATCTTTCTGGAGGAATAAAATTGGAAGACTTAGCATCTCAAGCTATTTTCACACAAGACTTTTCGTGACAAAATCATTGATGTTACTAACCGAATCGGCTCGAAACGCAGAATTGGAACGAAGACGCGTAGGCACTAGTTGTGGGATCTGAGAAGAACAATTTTAGTGAGCTTTCGTACATCACTCATGATAACTGATAAGGTGTACTATTTCTTCCATTGCAGACATACTGAAGACAGCGTATCAGAGCGTTGGAAGAATAAGCTTGATGTTTTCGCAAATAAATCGTAATCTTGTCCTTAAATTTTTCTGTGAATCATTAAGTTTAGCTAAAGCTTTTAATTCCTAATAACCTCTTTAGGTCATTGTACAGATACTTACTTACAGATTGTTGCATTCTACGTTAGATACCTCAATTTCCTTGGTGTTATGAATATTTTAAAAATCTTGAAGAGCTCTTGCAGAGCGATACGATAATAAATTAATTTATTTTTTATTAAAATAATTATCAACACATAATTAAATATTTATTCCCATGTAATAACCCATTGTGTTCTTTGATTGCCTGAAGCTTAAATGCATTTAAATTTAGCAAATCATTTTACTACTACAATATAAACATTCTTTCTAATAAAATGTACCACAGATGCAAATGACTTTAGCCTCTTCTATTCGTAAGCTTTTCTTTAATTCTACCACTTAATGATGGTCTTTACCGATCGGATATGGTGGATCAGATCAGTGAAAATCAGTTTTTTTTCCACCCTGCCCTTTGGCCCTTACTTCTAAAGTATATTGGGCCGCGGTCCTAGGTATATCTCACTCACAAATCCATATTGTTTGCTCTAATGAAATGGATTACAACAGAAATCCTCTCGCTATCTTCAAGTGAAAATCATCCATGTGGTAGATTTAAAGAGAAATTTACGAAAAGCAGGAGGCAAAGTCACCCGCATACGGTACATAACATACCTAGACTTTTTATTTTTTTTCTTAAAATATCTTCAACATTTGTTTTTATAGATTTTAAAAATGTATTTCAAATATTTTGAATATTTTGATGGATTATAAATGTATTATTTCTCTTTAGTTTGTCTGCTTAACAAATTTGATTCGACTAAATGGAGGGCAATGAAATACAGATCCCGGTCAATATCTCGAAAGCCTAAATCTCGAAGGAGTCAAAATCCTGAATACCCAAAATCACAAATGAGTCAAAATCTCGAAAAGTTAAAATACTGAATGGGCGAAATATTTCAAAGAGCCTAAATCGCAAATATTCCGAAATCCCTAATGTGTCGAAATGCCGAATGGGCAAAAATCCCGTAAAGCCAAAATCCCGTATAGTCCGAAATCCCAAATGAGACGAAATCCCGAATGAGTCAAAGTCTCGAAAAACCAATATACTGAAAGGGTCAAAATCCCGAATAGGCCAATATTTCGAAATCCCTAATAAGTTGAAATCCCAAAAGGGTTAAAATCCGGAAGCTAAAATCCAAAAACCCAAAATCCGAATTCTTAAAAGTATCATAGTTACTCCCACGATTGCACCTGCGCTTATTTAGGAAAAAACGAAATTTTCTGTGTTTGAGAAATTATTCCACACTTTATCCTCCGTATAATTTATTCCATTTCAGGATTTTAACCATTCGGAATTTTGGCGTTCAGGATTCTGACTTTCGAAATTTCGTTTTTTTGGAATTTTGGTTTTTCAGGATTTCAACCCATTTTGGATTTTAGCGGAGCTTTGTCTCTTTGAGATTTGTGCTTTTTGGGATTTTGGTTTTCGGAATTTTGGCCGGCACCGTGCAATATATAATGTATTCCTCTCAATTCCTATATCTTCAAGCGGGATAGATACTTAGGTAGGAATTCTGTAAGTGAAGTGATCGAACTTTAACGAATTTTTAGAGCTATTCTAGCATTCTTTTCGATTAAATAATACATTATCTTGTTTTTTTTTCCACAAGGTGGTGATTCTATCACTCTCCTGGTGAATCGATCACTTCACTAACAGAGTCCCTACCCTGGTAGGGCCTGGCCTAATACATTCGGATGAGTTATTGAAGATTGAGTAACCAACCCCAATTGGAAGTTATGAATCTAAAGCTGAGGAACAATGGGTCTGGCCCTTCTAGGAAGGGTTGGACGAGGGGCTAACAACCCCAACCCCCAAAAACCAATTACGAAAACTTGCAAAGAGCTTCGTATAGGACTAACTTTACTGCAGCGATCTATGCTCTAGCTGAAAAAGTACCCAGAAAGCCACTAAGCAGTGAGCCTGAAGGAATCAGGATTAAAGGATACCTCAGAAAACGATAGAAAGAAATAATTAAAAATGACCTTAATACTTTCCAAACTGATATATAAAGCGTGCCAATTTCACGATATTTTAATTAAAAATAGCTTAGATATTTATAAGGCTCTTGCAAAAAATATTCTTGATTTGGATTTTCCTATAGAACCGGATCATTATCGGGAGTTCATAATGGGTCCAAATAAGTGGCCTGTATGCAGCGGAACCGATAAAGGTTTAAGCTGAGCCATAGACAAATCTTAATCTTAAGACAAGGGAAGCTCGAGGATTTTAGTTAAATTTAATTAGGGAATTGTGTCAATTTCGGACAGGTTGGATAGAAACAACAATTTTCGGAGTTTTAAGCGTCATATTTTTAAAATAATTAGATTTTTTTGTTATTTCCTCTTCAAAAGCATTTGTGAAGTTGTTTATCATTTTTGTTTCGCGTATAAAAAAAATCTTGTAAAAAGTTTGTATACCTTCTGGAATTCCTCCAAGATCTTTTCTACAGCATTCTGTTTATTGCAAATGCGCCGCTTTGGTTTTTGGCGTTACTTTGAGCACAAAACGAAAAAAAATATGGAATATTAATAAACATCAAGTGTCCAATATTGCAAATTGTCCGAAATTTGGCACAGATTCTCTTTATAATGTTAACTCTTTCATTTCTCCTAGAACTCTGTACACTTATGCAGAAAACAGTTTTTGAGCTTTTTCGAATTTAGAATCGTTTGTTTCTTGTAGGTAATTCTAAAATAGACGGACATCTCAATTTAGGATAATTTTTGCAAGTCTCTAACTAAACCTTGCAGCCTTTTAAAATATCGTTTCTTCAGAAGAAAGATTTTTTTTAACCTAACATAGTTTGTCTTAATCAACCAAATTTTTTTACTGCCTTTCTTTAATCCATATTTTTCATTACATATCTGAATGTAAGTATTTATATTTTTATTTAATGATATTAGAAAGGTAATTTGGTATATTTGCTTGACATTTTGTGATATTCCTAGAATCTTTGCGAAATTTTTTAAGGTTATTTCGTATATGTAACTCATGTATCAGAAAAAATCATTTTCACCTAAGCCTTTGAAAAAAGTTAGATCAAAATTGACTTGCTCGATATCTTACGATCTGGAGAGAGATAAAATAAAATATTTGCTGTTCAGAGTTAAGAGCTAATGAAGTTTTATAAATAAAAAGTTTAAAAAAACTCAGGCTAACAGCTTTAAAATTAAATAAACCTAAAAGAATTTCATGTTTTAACTTATTAAAGTATCTGCGAAAAAATTTTAAGAAATTTAAGATTTAAAATTGAAGCACTTTTTTGGAAAACCTGGATCAGTTTTTATTGCTCGAATTCTACAGAGAGGTATAGGGGGAGGTGGTGCTACTTTGAGCTATGGGGCTACATTGTTATACGATTTTTTCGCATTTTTCTAATAGGAAATGAATTTTAACATGATGTAATTTGGATAGACAAAATAATTGCGGATCTAAATAAAATTATTGTAAGAACCAGCTTAATTTAGAATTAGGTGAAAAAGTCGTATAACAATCTAGCCCCACAGCTCAAAGTAGCCCCACCTCCCCCTATTCGCGTTTCAGATGATTTCTGTGAAATGTCGTCACGCTGTTTGCCCGTCTGTCTGTCTGTCCGGCCATTACTACGCCTAGACACCAAACGGTTAGAGATAGAAACTTGGAAACTTCAGGAGACCCTCCTATAAGTCAAGTTTTTTTTTCAATTACTTGAAAACGCGTTGTGCGATTTTTTTTAAATTTTTAGATATGTTTTAAACGGTGGCAGCCAAAATCCCGAAAGCCAAAATCCCGAAAGCCAAAATCCCGAACGCCAAAATCCCGAAAAGGCCAAAATCCCGAAAGCCAAAATCCCGAAAGCCAAAATCCCGAATTTTACAAATCCTGAAATTGATGAAATTATATGGAGGAAAATGTTTAGAATAATCTCCCAAGACACAGAAGATTTCCCTTTGCCTCCAGCAAGCGTGGATACAATCGTGGGAGTAGCTGTGACACTTTTAAGAATTCGAGATTTTGGCTTTCGGGATTTTGGCCCATTCGGGATTTTGGCTTTCGGGATTTTGGCGTTCGGGATTTTGGCTTTCGGGATTTTGGCTTTCGGGATTTTGACCGGGACCCGTTTTAAAGATTACTCAGACGGACATTTGGTCCTTATTCGAAAATTCCGTTGAATTATTCTTATTAAAGGTTTTCCAAGGTCAAAGAGTTAGATCTCATGATCATAAATCATATATTAAGTGTCCTCATTTTTGAATCGACATAAAAATGTGGAAATGTTTATATTCATTTGTCTGAGAATGTTTATCTTTAAAAGTTTCGGCTTATATGGATCACACTTTGTTTAATTGACAAAAAATCACAATGTTTATATTACAGAAATGTGCGAACATCTTGCGAAATTCAAATCAGCGTAAGATCATAAAATTCTAAAAATAGATATCTGATAAAAAACAAAGAGGATCGAAGGGAGACCAATCATATAAATATCATGTATCAATAGAAAGAAGAGAGAATAAAGTGGACATCGAAAGATGCAACACGTCTTCTTTATTTTCCAAATTCGGATTCATAATTAAAGTCGGAATAAATTAATAAACTTTAATTATGATCGGAAATCATAATTAAAGTTTTAAAATGCTCTAGAAAAGAGCGCATTTCTCAGCCGAATGGTATCATCTTTGGGCTCCTTGGAAAGGTTTTAGAATTCCTGACAAATCTCAACCGATTCCAACCGTTTATGAATCGGTATTAAAGTAGTTCACAACCGATAACTATTTTTTCCCCAAATTCAATTATGAAATTACTCTGTTGAAAATTTAAAGATTTATCTCTGGAATAAAGAAAGAATCTTTCAACCAACTGTGCAGTGTATCAAATAAAGATAATAGTCCAATAGTTGAGGTAAGGATTGAGCAGTTTTGTCCCTATGAGTCATAGGTAAATTTAGATTGAAGGACTGCAGCAATTAAAAAGGTTAAAAAGCCATTTTTATTCACCTTCCATCAATATTTATTCGACTAAACAGTGTTACTTCAAAAATTCATTTAATTATTTTAAACCCAGAATCTTTGAGAGACCGGTGGATACTTTGAGAGGTGTATAATTCACAAATAGATGTCCATAATACTAACATCACTAATATATTCTTTCTAAAACACATTGGAGAACTAAGATCTTTGAATAATAAATTCACATTCAACCTAAACACTTTCACAGAAGCTTGTACCTTCGAGAATAAACCACAAAAGACAACTAATGAATTAATATTTCGAAAAAAAAACTTGAGCAGTTGATCAGATGATCCTTAATCCTAGTCAATTGACGATACTGATGGCGTTTGTTCAGCTTGTTGCTGTTCTAATGAATTCCCTGCATCATTGTTGGTGCTTTGAAGGACTTTCTCATTGGTCTCTGTTTGCTTGGACTTTTCATATTCGCGTACATCCTCCATGGTCATATTGTACCACTCATCCATCCACGTGAATGCCTGACGATGTCCCACGAGTAAAATCTCCCGGATACACCGATGAATAAAGTCTTCCACGCGAGTCTGAAGTCCCCAAACTTCAAAGGAAGCACTGACCAATTTATAAGAACACATAATGGGACTTTCATGCTCTCTCCAGCCTTCAATCAGAGGCCCTCTTCCTGTCACTTTGGACTTGAAGTACTTGGGATCTTCCTCCTGTTTGTAGTGTTTCTGATCAATTTCTTCAAATGCAATATCAACATGGTCAACAGTTCTTTCAGCCAGTTTTTCTGACGATAGTTTCAGGCAGTTTTCCGTACATCCGTTGTTATTCTCGTACCTCGTTTGGATGGATATGCTGAATTTTGGGATGAATGAGCACTGTATAAGACATTACAGACAAACATCAATAAAAATAAAAACTTCCAGAAATTGCTGATTGTGGTTCTCACCGTGTAT
The DNA here is from genome assembly GCF_024763615.1 of Phlebotomus papatasi. NCBI lineage: Eukaryota > Metazoa > Arthropoda > Insecta > Diptera > Psychodidae > Phlebotomus > Phlebotomus papatasi. The sequence goes on along the minus strand of NC_077222.1, from coordinate 101,784,634 downwards.
TCTGCAATGTAAAAGATCAATTTAGCAATCTACTCCAAAGTTTTTCTTTAAAAATCCCTTACCTGTTATTGTAAATGGATAGTAGTTCCATGCCTTTTCGGTTATGTAAAAGACTCGTGGGCAAACAGCCTGAATCCAGTACGGAAGACGACTAAAGTACATGCAAAGATTACAGAGTTATCAGATTGCAGAGACATGCTATTTGGAAATTAATGCAATTACTTGGATAGATGGACACGCTTTTCCGTAAATTGACCCTTTCCGTGCTCTTCACTCTCGCATTCTGAATTCTCAACAACTTCCACCCCCTGGCCACTGTCAGACTTCTCCAAGCTGTGCCTAGCTATCATGTACAGTTGCCCTATTTGATACTAAAGTTAGACAAAGGGAAATTTATTTAATTAGAAAGTAACTTTTGTAACTTTGTAGAGATTATAAAAAAGTCCTATTGCTCCTGTCAGTACTGAAGGGAAGCTTTCAAGCTTCTTACATACTTTGCCTTCGAACACTTCATATTTTTTCGATATTCCTTTAACTCTTTCGCGTCTTTAGGGTCATATATGACCCGGGGAAAAAAGTTTCTTTTTGGCTTTTTACATTAATTGAAATCTAACTGGAGTCTTGAGAAAATGAGCCAAGAATCTTACATCCTTCTATTATGATGTCGTGCACGAACAGATAGATTTCAATTAATGTAAATACCAAAAAAAACTTTTTCCCCCGAGTCATGACATTACCCTAAAGACGCGAAAGAGTTAACCCTTTAAGGACAAGAAGCTTTCCGCTGAGCGAAATTCAACGAAATCAAGTTTCCCACGATATTTTAGACTAAATAAGAGATTTACGGTTAAAAAGAAATTTTCCCATCCCTAGAAGTCCTGGAAAACTATGGGTCATATATGACCCAATCGTCCTTAAAGGTAAAAAAGCACAAAACTTTCCAGACGACTAGTTTACTCGTTTACTCTGTTATTTTTGAAAGATAATTAACTAAAAAATATCCTAGATTCGTCCTAGATAAAAGATATCCTAGATTCCTACATCTTTCTACTTTGTGATTACGTACAAACATTAGAAAGAAATAACTTCAGGTAGTCAGGAAAAATTATTTTCTCTATGGGTCACGGGTGACTCAATCGTCCTTAAAGGGTTAAGTTTAGCATTAGGTGAAAAATGAAAAATGTCTTGGTATTTGCAAATTACATCTGAAACTAAATGATCAAGGATTTAGGATTAGGGCATTGGCATTCAGTCTATGGGATTTGAAATTAAAATTGTGGGTGTTTTCGTTTAGGAATTTTCCATTTTTCTGTGTATACAGTTCTTTGGGGACGTTTTTTTTTTTTTTTTTTTTTGAAAAAAATAAAAACACTTTTCGGTGGACAGGATTTCTCAGAGTATATTCATCTGACGTCAAAAAACTAAATATTTCCTATTAGTTGATGAGTTAAACTCGTACTTAAACTGTAGATCGTTTTCTACCTTAATCACAATTTATTTTACAAGAGAAAATTTGGTGTAAAATACCTCTAAAATTGTTTTTTTTTTTTGTATAAAATTCTACCGAAAATCCAAATTTCATTTTTAAAAAAATTGCGCCGTTCAAGTACGGGTTTAACTCATCAGCTAACAGGAGGTATTAGTTTTTTTTACGTCAGATGAATATACTCTGAGAAATCTTGTCCACGGAAAAGTATGTATTTTCCAAAAAGGTCTTTGAAAATCAAGTCTCAACGGCTAAATTTCTAAGATTTTTAAATGAAAATTTCGGAAAATGTTGTACTTTTATATGCTTAAGGACTTAAATTAAAATAAAAACTCATTATTTTGAAAAATGTAACCCCTTAAAAACGTTATTTTTTCGCATATCTTTAAAGGAAGGGCTTTAACGCAATATAATTTAGATGGACAAAATACAAAAGAGTTTTGAATCTAAATTAAATTAAATTATGGCTACACTCAATTTTCTTTGGAAATATGCGAGAAAATGGCATTTTTAATGTAGTCTCACTTCCTCTTGATTAGTGCGAATTACGGATTTTCTTTAATTGCTGCTTTTTTTCAGTTACTGTAATTTTAAGCTTTTATAATCTTTCAAGTTTTCTCTCCAGTATGATGATTATGCAGTTTTACCAATTTACTGATTTAACCAATATACAAATTCGGCAACTGAATAGATTTACGAGCTTTGATTTGTTTTCCATTATCATGATTATAGTATCAGGTTATCAGTTTACTGGAGCATACCTCCCTTAGAAGGGAGCGAAAGAGGTAGCTTATCCTGAGTCATGTTGCCTCCATTAACGCCTCGTCCTAACTTAATGTGTAGGGCCATTTTCTGTACAGAGGACAGTTTGTCCTAATGGTTTTTCTAATAAATTGAATTGAATTGAATACCTTACGGTTCTTGAATTACTAGTTAATAGTTTACTGACCATTAATTTGTTGTTTTACTTGCTAAACTGGTATGTTAAAGACTAATGCAGGTATTTTCCATTTATATTTTTGATGGCTACTAATCTACTGATCAATGCTTAGATTACTGAGTACAGATTTATCAATTTCTGGCAATTACCGACTAACCCAGAGTTCCGGTTTTGAAATTGTAAAAGATTAAGAGATTTAAAAGCTTTATAGAGATCTTTTCAGTCTGATTGTAATATATTTAAAGGCTATAAAATTAATTGTTAGTACCTGTTTTACTGACCAACCTAGTCACTGACTTCTTAATTACTGTGAATTACTGATTAATCAAAGTTACTGCTTTTGACATTGAAGAGCCTGAAGAGTCTAGAAAGACTTTATGAAAATTTTCTGAATATGAATATTGATGTGAAATTGATTTATCAGTAACTGTTAATTAGGAGTTACCACTTAACCCAGATTTCCGGTCCGACGAGTCTTGAAAGCTTCAAAAGCTTTAAAAAAAATCCTTTCAGTTAGATTATTATGTTTATGTGGTATTCGAGTGGAAATAATAAGATAGTTGAGTGAGAGTGAACTGAACTCCGAACGTTTATTCAATCCTTGGTTTATATACATTTCTGATCCTATTAAGAGGACCGCTACTTCATGGTCCCAATGGACTTTGCCATCTTATTGTGGGTCTTCTCCAATGGATAGTACATTGGACCCTCTTTGATCTGTGTCTCATACATTTTAGTTTATAAGCTACCATTTTACTAGTAAGTATTCAGCTTACTGGCTACTGATTTATCAGTTACTGGTAATTACATATTAACCTATATAACTGGCTTTGAAATAGTAAAACTTTACGAGCTTTCCAGTTCCAGTTCTTTCTGTAGTGATTCGGATAAGATTATTAGTTAATGATCTACTGAATAAAATTCTACTGCTTGTACTGACATAGGAAAAGACTTTCCTTTCATATCTTGCTTAATTGTTACTTAAATATTTTGTTAGTACTATAGTAGATATAAGAGAAACTTTAGCATATGGTAAAACGTCCTTATTTGGATTTCAGTTTAAATTTAGACCAAATGATATCTCCTTCCTTACTTCCAATTCAGAGTATTTTATTTAGGAAATTTACTAAATTTAGAGTGTCCGATATTGAATTTATAGCCGCTGTAAATTAAGATTAGTATTGAATTTGCAAAGTATTTTCTACGTTGTATATACGATCTTGATTAGGGTTTAGATTGGACACCAATTAGGACTTTTATTATTACAGTTCCAGCAATTAAATCACTGTCGAGTTCACTGGTGCGGCAATCTTTTATCACTACCTTTACCTAACACTCCCTTCCTTCGTAATATTCCCCCGAGATGTTACTTAATTAAATGGTACTTACCTCTTCAACGGTTAATGGCATACAAATTCTGTATTCTTTGGTCAGCACCATTGCGTCTTTTGCAAGTAACGTGCTTCAGTAATATTCTGCAAAAGTTACCAATCGATATTTCTCACTGATTTTAATTCACATTTCTCTACTCTACGCACATGGGAGACCCGGAGACCACTTTTTCAACAAAACGTCTGATGTCGTGCTCTAAGCCCGATGCCCAACCGAATGTATGACGCACTGTTTGTGGAATAAATGTGGAATAAAGGTAGAACCCAAAATAAAAATGGAAGATTGACACTGCAAAGAGAAAAGTAAAAAATTGTGAAAGAAAAATTGTGAGGAAGAAAGTAACTTGCCCTGAGATTTGGTAAGTGTACCAAAATTGTTTTTAACGTGTGTTTTTTGGAAGTTTAAAATTTTTTAAAGTAGTTTATTGAGAGAATTATCGTTGTAAATGTGAAAGTGTGACCTTAGGAAATTGTTGAGGAGTGAAGAAGAAAATTTAATACGTATTTTCTTTTTTTTTTCTTTTGAATTGCAATAGAGCTTTATGAAATGTTAAGGATCAGAATCAAAATGGGTCCATCTCGAAATAAAGAATGGAGCTGCTGTTTTGGCCTACATGTACGAACAGCCACAATTATCATTGGCGTTTGGCATTTGGTAAATTTATTTTTATTCTCTCGTATTTTCATTGTATCACTTTTACTATATACATCTCCCATTCAATATGGCTCAAAAGTGACAGAGGCAAGAGCCATTGGCTAAATGCTCTGATTCAGAAATTTTAAGAACTTTCTCTTTTTTTCTTGCAAAGTGTCTCAATTTATTGGCACTAGCAGTCCTGGCTGCTATCATGAGAAATCCTGTAATGGTGCAAGAATTAGAGAATGGATATGAAGATGTTACAACACTGGATGACGATGCTCCAGCACTTCCAACTCCCCTCAGTAAAATTGATCCTCCCTACGCTTTCCGTGATCATTCTCTGACTTATCGTAAGTCGCAAAATTTATTTTATTATTTTAATGAATCATAAATTCCCCAAATTGTGTCAATGAATCATTGATTATATCCCTATCAATTGCAGAAAATGTTGATATGGGGAGTTTTGTCTGCATTTGCATGGTGGCAATAACACTAATGATGATATTTGGAGCTATCAAAGGGAAACCATCTCATTTACTCCCATTCCTCTGCCTCCAGCTGTTTGATTTTGCCATTACGATGTAAGTATATTAAAAAAAACTATTTTATTCCTTGATAAATCTAAATTCCCATTTAAAATCCTTCCAGCCTTACAGCTGCAGGATACTTGTGTTACTTGAGATCAGTTCACCGTCTAATTGCTGATAGCCAGAGATTTCCATGGCGTGAGGAATTGCTGAAATTGAGCCCACAAACTCTCAGCATTGTTGTTCTATTGGCATTCATTGGAGTTGTTCTAATGAAGGCCTACGCCATTGGAATCGTATGGCGCTGCTACAAGTATTTGACTATGAGGCAGCACAATTTGCGTTCAATGCTGCCGTATATCATTCCAGATGTATCTCATCGGCAGGTAAGTCACAATAATTCCCATAGGGGAAAGTGGGGCACATTTGAAGTGGAGCAGCTTTGAAATTGGATTTTTCTCTCCTATTTTTAATTGGTTTGTTGAGCTAAATTGTATCATGATACACTGGTAAAAATAAAAGGGTCAAATTGACCCTTTTCAAAAGGATGGATCGTATTTGACCCTTTGAAAGGTTCACTTTTGTATCACTTGAAATTTAGTATGCACATTTATCACGAATAATCATGTTTTATTGTAAACTTATTACTGATATCATATTTCTCTCATCTGAGCGAACACCAAAGATCACTTTTTCATTGTTTTTTTATTCGTTTATTCCGGAATTAAATAGATGTCAAAACTGTGACCCTTTCGAAGGGTTCCTGGTGACCCTTTCAAAGAGTCAAATATGATCCATCCTTTGGAAAAGGGTCAATTTGACCCTTTTATTTTTACCAGTGTAAGGTTCTGTTTCATTTAAAAATATAGGACAAAAAGCTCCATTTCAAAGCTGCTCCAATTCAAAAGTACCCCATTTTCCCTTAGCTTTTACTCTTTTAGTGAAAAGTGAACTCTAAATGCGAGATTTTGATTTACAAAGTCCAATAGAAGAGCTAATAATTTACTCATATTACTTAGATAGAGCAAGTAATTGCTAGAAAATTGTCGATCAGGTATCATAATAGCAATATTCTCCCACTTTGAGGCATTTTTTATCCAAAATTTTATAGTGCGAAATAAATTTAGGGTAAGTGTGCCAAATTCCGGCCAGCTTGCAATTTCGGCCACCTTTTTTGTTCCTCGAATTTCCATGAACTTTTAGATTTTACGTACTCCAGAGATTATACAATGCAAAAGAATAACAAAAAATGTAGCTTCGACAAACGAGATGACGTGAAAAAGATATTGGAAGAATTCCCGAAGTTGAAGGAACTATGAGAATGAAGGTGGCCAAAATAGGGCACCAAAGCTATGTCTATATTTTTATTCATTTTAAAATGTGTTAAGAATGATTTTAGAGTAAAGAAAGACAGTAAATTCTTTACAAGGTTCCAAGCAACACTCTTACAAAAGAAAGAATGAAAAAATCAATTTGTATTCAAAATATTACATTTCAAACTTGAGACTTTGACGCTTGCATGCAACTATGCCGAAATTTGGCACACTTGCCCTAATCATTTATTTTTCTCAAAGTAGTTAGTTGCAAAAGAAACAACATTTAGGATAATGGCCAGTACTAGATTCCGCGGTTACGAAATTTCATGAAATCGAAATTTATGTCTCTTTCTTGGACTGAACTAAATTTAATTTGATGTGATGTTTAAAAGACGAAGAAGAAGAACGTGAAAGAGTAGGATAGACACACGCAAAACTTTTAGGACAGAAAGAGCAGTAAATTTTGACTCTGAGTCAACAAAAATCAAATTCTTAAGCCTCTCGCACACCTTTTAGCTCGGTATAATTTCATTAACTCTAAATTCGCATTCTTTTCTTTCACACAAATTCTTTTGGTCTCAAAATTGGACTGAGCTAAATTTAATTTGGTATGATGTTCCAAAGAAGAAGAGTGCGAAAGAGTAGGATAGACATATGCAAAGCTTTTAAGAAGGAAAGGGATGTGAATTTTATCTTAATGAAATTTTCCTGAACGAAAAGGTGTGCCGGAGCCATTAAAAATCAAAGTACTTAATTCTAAATCTCAAAACAGTGAAATTTTCTAGCTAGTTTTAGCTATTACTGATCAAAATTTATTATTTTATTGATTAAAATAATTTTTTATGCCTCCGTTGCATCTTTTAGATCAGGAAATATTCACTAAATCGAAATTCATATCCCCTTTTTATCTGCAATGAAACGGATGTGAATTTTTATTCAGTAAAATATTTAAAATTAGGCCCGTCTAAATTCAATCTTGGTTAGAAAGACACGTGAAAAACCTAAATCTCTGCAAATAAGGGTTTAACTAATATGTATAATACGAGATGGCTGTAGGTAAACTGAAAAAACTTTTATTTCAACTTTCCCAGAATTACAATGTAAATTGTAGTGCTTTTAAAGTTCTAAATTAATTACTGATAAAATTTGATTTATTGCTGAAGAAATTCCATACAATGCCATTTAGAGCTTGGTAAATTCACTGCTATTCGCCACAATTTGAACAACTTCTTAAAATTATAAACAAAAAAGCAACATGTGTTCTATTACTAACTGATGTCAGACATTTTGCAAGAAACGATTATTAAAAAGCTATGAACAATTTTCAAACAAAATCATTTTGTTTTGGGATGACGATTTAAACTCATAGTCGATCTATGCTTCACTAACCTTTTATATCAATTTTAAAATTATAATCACTGCATTCACAGGGCATTAAAAATAATTGTGAGGATCAGCTTCATTTCGAAATAGGTGAAAAAGTCGTATAACAATCTAGCCCCACAGCTCAAAGTAGCCCCACCTCCCCCTATGATTTTTAAAATTCTGTTTTTTATCTACTAAAAACTCTTAAAGCTGAATTTGACCATTATGGTAATTTACTTGCTATGGGTTATGTGAAGTGGTTGGTATTGAAAATTCCCTTGACCTGATTTTTTCTTCCATTTATCTCCTTACCTGAAAAAGCGGACAAACATCCCTGGAACGTTGTGTGAAGCTTATTAATGAATAAATCCGAACCCAGGTCATAATCTGTGTTTAAATCCTTATTAAAAAAATAGGGATCTTTCTTTTTAAAAAATAGTCTGATAATAAGACACTCAAAAGATATAGTAAAGAATTAAATTTAATCCTGAAGTATAGATGGATTAGTTAGAATTTTATTGAACGGCAATAGGGGAAAGCGCGGTACCTTCGGATGACTTAAGCTTCTGTCAAATTAATTTTTTTTCTATTTTCTAAATTCATTTAAGCCATTATAATATTATAATTTAATATCTATAGTTCAGTGCCTAAATTTTCCTGAAAAGAGCCATGGGTTTTTGCTGTTCTAAAACAGTTCTATATAATCTTTGAACATTTTACTAAAAAATAAAAATCATTAATGGGTAGATATTTGGTAAGCTTTCAAACGCTCCAGCCTTCAAATACTGCATTTTTTCCCTTTCCCCAAAGCAAAAATCCTATTCCATTGTAAGGAGAGGTTTCTACATTCGAACAAGAAATTGTATTTACTATCTTAAAGATCTTTTTCTGAGGACTCCAAAATAAAATGAAATCAAAAGCTCGAAAGCATTATATTACTCTGATAGTTATATGTGATGATGATGGTCATCCATTGTCCGGGTAACGAAAGCTTCAAATATATTCAAAAATGAAAAAAAATTCTAGGGACCGTTTTCCAAATAAACCGAAAAACCATGTTTGAAGCAAAAACGACGTGAGAATAATTATATTAATGAGTTTTCTTTGAGAGATTCCATTTCCCGACGAATTTTGGTATCCCCAGGTATCCCCATCAACAAAAAACATGGTTTTTGGAGAAGAAAGAAAAAATTTGTGGTAATAAAAGAAAAAAATCAGGAGATAATGTTCACCTATGGGGGGGGGGTCGTCGAAGACCGGAAGTCGATATCTCTTACCGTTTGGCCTCTAACCATGTCACAAGTTGAACAGAGTGGATATAACTGCTTTTTATTCACTTTGCAATACTTTAATGAAAATTAGACTGCTTTTTAAGTATATTATGCGCTAAATTTATTTGTTTTTATTTCTGGTAGGTCAAGTTCAGCTTCTAATTTTTATAAAATGTTGATAATTGATTCGTAGCCCTACGGTAGTATTTAAAATTTCGCTGTTTTATTTCAAAATTCTTTTTTAAGTGTTCAAGAATTACAATTTCTTAAATCGAAACTCTAGAATATACTTTGCCCTAAGGCTTTTCACTTGGTAAAAATTTCTAAACAATCTCAATTCCTTATAAACCCTACCAAATCATTCAAACCAATAATCAAAATGTATTATATAAAATATAACGGCGTTATCATACTTGCACATTAAAATTTTAATGTGATTCACATTAATTGTCGCTTGTGAGTGTCCAAATATGTTATTTGTGTCTTTGAGTCACTTAATATTTGGGGTTTTTCTATTTATTGATAAAGAAGTGGACTTGACCTGCAAAAATAAGTTTAAATTTACCTAAAGCATAAATATTTTTCACATTAAAAAATTAAAGAGAAAATCACATTAATTTTTCGCATTAATGCTATAAATCAATTTTTATCAACAAATAGATCAAATTTTGAATATAAAATGATTCAAACACACAAATTACACATTTGGACTCTCACCAGCGACAATTAATGTGAATCATATTAAAATTTTAATGTGCAAGTGTGATAACACAGTATGAAAATGTTTAAGATTTTTGTGGAATTTTGAACATATTTCCGCTTGATGTCCAATCGTTTATCATTCACGAATAAGTAAAATACACAATAAAAAATACAATTACAAAGTTCTATAGTTTATTTGAATTTCCCTATGGCTTTGTAATTATTTTGAATGCGTCAGCATTATGTTTAAATATTTTTTTTTTTTCATTTAGGAACGCGACTACAGTTCACTTCTGCCGGACTACGATGAAGCAATTGCTCAGAGTATGAAACAAGCCCCTCCACCATCATATCAGGTAGCAATGGCAACGGCTATACCTGCAAGTCCGGCCATCGGAGCCCCCAATCCCAACCCTAATTCCGAGGAAGGTGCAACTGCCATAACGGTCATTGGGGAGACCCCACCTCCCCCTCCGTACGTCTCAACCTCTGTCACTTCCGCAGAAGTTAGCGTGAATGGGGATCAGCCCCCAGAAGCCTCCACTGAGGAGCCCCCAACTGGCAACATCCCAAAAGAAACGAGAAATTAAACAACAAAAAGAAAAAAACAAAGTCAATTTCTCAATAACACCCTTATTATTAACTTCTGGAAGATATGTTATGATTTTTGGATTAAGAAAATTCATATTACACTTAACAAAGCAAATTTATTCCTATAAAACAAATGAATTTAAATTAACTTCTTTGTAATAGTGAAGGTTTTATTGATGTTATGATTGTGTAATTCGAAAGAATTAAGAGAGAAAAAAAAAACAACGTAGTTTGTAGATTAAGAAAAAATATTCCTAAACTACTCCAAGGTAAAAAAAGTACCAAGTTTAAAGAATTATCAAAACTCTAGAATTTAGAGCCGGTATCTCAGCAGTAAAAGTTAATGGAGAGAATTTAAAATAAAAGAAAAATATTCAAAATATTTAACTTTGAAGAATTGTGAAGGAAAATTTTATTTAAACAAAAGCATCTTTTTGTGCGAAAGAAGAAGTAAATGTATGATAAATTGATATTTAATTCATTACGGTAGCAGAAAGAAAAATTAATTTATAGAATCAAAAAATTAGTCAAGCTGTTTTTACATTGGTTTTTTCCCCTTCGATTTATTATTGTATTTCCTGAATAGGCATACAAATTAGTCTTGAGTAAAATGTATCACTTTTTTTTAGTGTATAAATTTTGTGCACTAATGGAATTATAATTTTTTTAAATAACTCAATTGTTTTATTGATCGGAAACTTTGGAGATTTTCTGGTTGAGAAATTACACGGTCTAAAAAAAAACCAAAGAAGGAATATTCGAAAATAAAAGAATTAAAAACAGAAAAACATTGAAATCGTATTCAAAATATTTTAAAAGAAGTTTTTGAAGTAGGAGAGGGATAGAAGTATTAATAGGATCAACTTATGGAGCTTTCATCAAGGCTGCCAAGGACTGCAAGTCGCTATCTCTTACCGTTTGGCCTCTACTCCTACAGCTGATTCAATAGTCAAATATCCCGGGTTGTCATTCTTCTGACACTTCTTCATTTTAATTTATAAACTGATTAGAAACTTCAAATTTTCAAGTTAATCCCCTGTTTAAAGAAAACTTTAGACAGAAGATTTAAACTCCAACAAAGCAAATTTTAGGAAGCAAAACTGTTTCCAAAAATGTCTTTGCTTTCAGAATTATGGTGCTATTCCAGTGCAAAATGAACAGGTTTTTTTTAACACTTTACTGTTCTAAAGTGTTTCTAACATTAATCAACTTTTCTTTGTATTGATTCCTGTCACGACTGTTTAGTGGTTTTAGAACACGGCGAAGACTAGAGAAAATAGTCGAGCTAGAACGCAACACGAAAAGTCGATAATGCAGAAGCACTTGAGAACAGTGAAGTACTAAAAAACATGTTCATTTTTCATTGGTATAGCACCATTATTCATGTTAAACCAATTAACTGAGCCACTAGTCTGAAGAGATCATACGAATGGCTAATGAAGTTACCGATAAATCACTTTTATTCCTGTTTTAGAAATTTTTCAAGACGCTATATTAGAAATTAAATTTTAATGTAAAAACAAGGGCAACTAAAAATCGGATTTGCAGAGGTTTTCTAATCTCTCGTTATTTCCAATAGATTGTAAATTTTCCTTCATCATTGTTCTAAGTAGTGATTCCAAGAACGGTGAACGGGTTAACCGCCCTATTCTGGAGACGGTTTTAAAACCGGTTAGTGGAGGTTCAACCGGTTTAAAACCATCTCTTTACACACATTTTAAAATTTCCGGTTAACCGGTTTCAGAGCTATCCAAAACCGGTTAACCGTCTATCCTAAAAACCCGGTTAGTCTAGACATTGAGAGGATGTGTCAACCTCGGGGCAGACCTAGAACAAGGTGGATGAAGTAAATTAAGGGATCCTGCCTTGAAGCACTTTGGGATCAACCGCGAACGTTTCTCCTCAATTATGATTTATTGCAGCTGCCGTCGACTTACCATCTATCAATCTCATCAGGTAAACGGCCAAACTTTGGCGCTTGCATGCAACTATGCCGAAATTTGGTACAGTTACCCTGGAACTCCCATATATGCTTTCGGAAAAGCAAAAAGAAAGAGAACTTGCTTGCTGCGAATTCTAAGGATACGTGGAAAATAAAGGATGGGAACTTGGTAGATGAAGTAGTGTTTTAACAATTCATTTCTAGGTATGGACAGTGACATCTGAGGTTCCAAGCGCGACACTTGATCACTCCTTGCGCTGAAATACCCACTGTGAACATAAAAAACTAAGTGGCGGGGGATCGACAGGTGTGGGCTGCTAACCGGGGTGTCCTAAGCCCGCTGAAGAAAGAATGAACGCCTATTCCTGAATTCTCAGTGCGTGATAGTTTAGGCTGATACTTTATTTCAAAATGTTATGGGCTAAAGATGACATTCTTGTGGATCATACTGAATTTATTTGGAGTCTACAGCTATCTTGAGACTAGAGCTTTAGCCCAATTTTTGAAAATTTGGAATATCCAAAATTTAAGCAATCACAGTGAATTTTGATACAGTGTTAGATTAAAATGGATAAACTGGAATAAACTTCAGGTATGAAGCCCATTCGATGGCTTCATTCCATACTAAGTCGATTTAGAATTACTCCGAGAGATATGTCGTTCTTGGGATCGAGATCTACAACTTGCGAAAATTTGATGATCATCCGACGACCGGGTAATGAAATATTCAAAATTTTCGAAGAAAATTACACGGGGAGCATAGGAAATCGCCAACTTCAAATGACTCTTCTGAAAAGTTGTCATTTTGAGATAGAATAATATAGAATGGAACCGTCGGTGTAAGCTTTATCAATGTGGCTTTATTTATCTAAATTCTAAACATATTTTTTGGAAAAACATTAATTTTTTAGAAATTAAAAAATTACTTGTTGATTAAAAAAAATCAAAAGCCAAACGAGAACCGATGTAAACCTCAGGGTTAAATAGGGGAAAGTAGTCTGCCTTTGAATGCGGCAGCCTTTGAATGTATCAATTTTTCTCTTACTTGTCAAAGCAAAAATTCTATTTTGAAAATTTTAGTTAATACTATTAACTATTTTCTATTACCTTAGATTAACAAAATGGAATTTTAGCTTTGGGAAATAAGAGAAAAATTGAAGCATTTAAAGGCTGCCGCATTCAAAGGCGGGCCATTTTCCCTACACAGAAAAAAAAATATTTTGTAAAATTGTTCGTCAATGTTTGTGAAATCCTATGGAGGGGACTTACGAAATGCTCGTGAATCATATAACCCACGAACAAGTTCGTAAAAGTTTCTACTTTTTTCACAAACATTGTTCATAACATGATCATTTGACGAACATTTTTTTTAACTTTTACGAACATTTGTTCGTAAATGTTCGTAAACACACAAAAAATGTTTGTAAAATTTTGTCATTCGCTCGTAAATGTTCGTAAAACGTTGCTCAGGAAAACAAAAATTTACGAACAAATGACAAAATTTTACGAACATTTTTTGTGTGTTTACGAACATTTACGAATAAATGTTTGTAAAAGTAAAAAAAATGCTCGTCAAGTGATCATGCTACGAACAATGTTTGTGAAAAAGTACAAACTTTTACGATCTTGTTTGTTCGTTATACGATTTACGAGCATTTCGTAACTCTCCCATAGGAATTCACAAATATTTACGAACATTATTACAAAATATTTTTTCTGTGAGAATCCCCTACTCTGAAAAAAATGTCTTGTTAAACGAACAAACGGATTTTGCTGAAATTTTGTCAAAAGGATGTTATTGACCAATTTGACAAAACTTTTCCTTGCATTTTATATAGAAAAACACCCTTTTGACAAACTTTTAACAAGATCCAGTTGGCCGCCGATTTGACAAAACTTTTTCATATTCTGTGTGAAAGAACATCCTTTTTACAAACTTGTCTTGTTAATTTCACAAAACATTTTTTTTTAGAGTAGAATTGAGAATAAAACTTTTTAAATAAAAAAAAATTGGGAGTCAAATTAATAAAATTTGGTTTTTTGAACCTAAAAACTCCTAATCATAAAATTTAGACTAATGGATAATGGATAAATTTATTAAGAATACTACGCAATTGTGCTAAAATCAAGTCAAGCATATTTTTCCTTTCGATTTGAGATCTCACTCTAGGGTTTAAGTTCTCTAACTTCATAACCTATGACATTTTCGTTTTCGTAACAGACAGTCAAAAAATGTTTATCATTTTTGTAGGATCATAAAGTTTACCGCCTTTTTTTCGATTTATTAGAAATATTAAAATGCAGAGTTAAGCCTCTATTCTGAACACTGCTTTAGAACTACTCATTCTAGATTTGGCACTTTTCTCTTGAGAAAAAAAAACTTCAGTAAATAAATTGTAATCATAAAATATTAGTAATAGTGACGCATTTTCTTTATTGACTAGGAATTTATTTTTCACTTACAGCGTAATCATATTTTTATTGAGCATATAAATGTGAATCTTCAAAAAAATTACCACTAGATCATTAATTTTCTAAAATTTATGGCTTATTAGAATAATAACCGATCAATAATTAAAAAGAAATCTTTTCATTGTTTTTCATAGAAGTGTGCAAAGTCGCGTTTTAACTCGAGGCTTCTGTTCAACAGCTCTTACTGCCTCTATAAAAACATTATCCAAATTCTGGTTCTTTTTAGCACTGCATTCAATGAAGGAATATGCACGAATTTTCGTTTTCAACCTCTTCCCATCCATATACGTTAAGAATTTCTCTGACCCTGGAAGTCTCAAGTCCATTTTGGTTCCTAATTTGGAAAATATTGCACAATTTTTTTATTTTGCTAAACAATTAATGAGGTTTTTATGCTAAAAAAAAAAATAAAGTCTCACCAACTAATACTATAGGCACGCTTGGTGAATAATGACGAATTTCTGGATACCATTTAGAGAAGATGTTTTCATAACTAGTACGTCCTTCTATTGAATAACACAATAAGAAGCAGTCCGTCTAAAATAAGCAAGAATAGCATTTAAGTTCTAAGCTAATGTATACTGCTTAGAGTAGCCTTACATTTGGGTAGCTCAGAGGTCTTAGTCTTTCATAATCCTCCTGCCCAGCTGTATCCCAGAGTGTCAAGTTGTACATTTTGCCATCGACCTCCAAATTGCAAGCATGATTATCAAAGACAGTTGGTATATATTCCTTCGGAAACTCGTTCTGTGTGTAGGTTATTAGGAGACAAGTTTTTCCCACCATGCCATCACCGACTGTGGTGATCTTGAGAGGTCTTAAATTTGTTGCCATTCTTCCTCACTTTCTCTACACTTAACCTGCAAACGTTGGCACAAATTCAGAACAAGATTTTATGTTTAAGAATTCCTCAAGAAAAAAATCATCACAGCTTTTTTCCATCAAGCACTGCAACGTAAGGTTGAATTCAAAATACTAAAACACCCAACTATGGAGTTGAAGTATGATTCAGATAAGGCAAAGAAAAGCGAGTCTTTAGTGATAAAAAGTTATTTCCAAGAAGAGTAAAACGCTGATAAATTAGTGAGATATTGTATATACATTATGATACATGCACATATGTAGGGGCAAGTGGGGCTATTTCAGGAACAATTAATAGGGGAAAGTGCTCTCCCTTCGAACGTTCATGCCTTCGAATAATGTGAATTTCTTTGGTTTTTCGTAAGAGATTTACACTAAATTATCATGGAATTATCAACAATTGACGATAAGCCAATTAATATTTAATAGAAATGTGAAAGTCTGTTAGGAAAACTAAAAGAAAATTCACATTATTCGAAGGCATGAACGTTCGAAGGGAGAGCACTTTCCCCTACTTTTGAGAAAATATAACTTCATATTCATGCTCTCTGATTCAGAACGCGCGTATGAATGTGTTAAAATGTGAGGAAAAAGCAAACACATGGGGCACTTCATCCAAATTTCGGAAGGATTGTAATTTCGGACACTTGTTACGTTTCTCAAAATTTTATTACTTTTAATTTTACAGTTCTCCAAAGTTGTACAATGCAAAATAAACACCAAAAACGTAGTCTTCACAGACCTATGGAAAAAGATTTGGAAGAGTTCCAAAAGGACAAAGAACTTCGACAAACTTGATGTCCGATATTACACATAAAGCACTGTCTATTTTTTTTATTAATTTAAGATATAATTAGGGAAAACAAAAACGATAAACTACTCTACAAGGTACTTGCAAAATCAATAGCGCTTCAAACTCAGAAGACTGCATTTGGCAACCTGTTCGAAATTTGCAACAGTTTCCCTAATCAAAGACGATATCTACCGCTCAGAATAAGAAACGAACAACTCGATGTAGGCAAATTTTACAGTAGAGCTACAGAAGCTGAGATTTTACATGCAAAGTATATGATTTTTGAGATTTAAAATTTCTATGACTATGAAAATAATTAACTTTCAAGTATAATATTCACAAGGAAGGTAGAAGGTAGAAAGAAGTATTCAAAAAACGAATAAAACGATTTTTGAAAAAAATCGATTTTTTGGACTTATATTCTGACAAGTCGATATATTTCTTTGCGTAAGCTAGAAGCATAATATTGAATAGCCTTCTTTTAATCTTTAATTTCAGTAATCGTAAAGCACGACATGGTTAATGGTCATCCTAACGTCGGCACTTTGATACTAAAACAAAATTCATTTTGACAGCTGTCAAAATAGTAAAATTTTAGTCATTATACTGACGTAGTAATATGTAAAAAGTACTTTATAGTGAGGTGACACTTGAGTCTATTGAAAGAAAATGTACATATAGATTTAAGATCAGAGCTTTCAACAATCCATCATGAAAAATTTTCACAACACGGAGATTTAAAAAATCATTTGTAAGGAAAAAATAGGGGAAAGCGCGCTACCTTCGGACGATTTAAGCTTCATACGCTTCACAAAATTCATTTTTTCAATATGTTCTAAATAAACTTGGCCCATTATAATATTATATTTTAATAGCTAGTCCAGTGCCTCAAATTCTCAGAAAAGGGCTAAAGGTGTAACCCATAAGGACCGTAGAGAAAAAAATGAATTGTCCGAAGCTTGAATCGTCCGAAGGTAGCGCGCTTTCCTCTACTGACGATAGACAGTGTTCGACGAGTCGGTTTCAATTGCAATTTCAATTTATTTCCAAATAAAATAAGACATTTATAATAAAATAAAGATTTATGATTGGAGGAATAAGTGAAAGCCACGTAACTCAAAGTAAGTCTCCTTTTTCGTTCCCTAGGAAGGGAATTCCAAAAGATGACACATTGCACAAAGAAAGAATTGGGATAATCGCGACTCCCTGAACCGGGCACACGAAGATACGAAGACATGGTAGAAGATCCAGGAATTACGAGCCTGACTTATTCGCTGAATTTTGCCAATTATCTTTTGCAAAGTGCATCGCGTTAGTTCGCATAAAATAGAGCAAATAGAACAAAGGGGATCTCAGTGGCGCAATAGGCAAGACCGTTGGTTCTTGGGAGGATGGATCCCCGGCTTGATTCACAGTTGTGGTTTCGAGTCTCGAACGATTAAAAGGTCTGAATGTCTAGAAAAACATATTTTCACTGTGATACAACGTAATGAAAAATGCACCGCCTCTGCCCAAAAACTCCGGGAGCATGGAAGAAGCATCCACATTGCTGGGAAGGCGCTCCTGGGCGATCTACGATCAGCAGATTTTTCTAACAAGGGATACGATTGAATTGTAATAAATACATCCCGATACGATTAATAATATAGAACAAATTTTCTCGTAGAATTTCTAATAAAATTGTTACTTATTGTTATTGAAAAAATCCGCCATTTTTCACTTCCTAATGATTTCCCGCGAAAAATTTGTATGTTCACAAGACTGTGTAAATTAAAAAAAAAGAAGTGATTCACAGTGATTCTTCAATATCAATGCATTTTTATATTATCTTATCTAAATTGTTAAAAGGGAAACTGTTTGTAATTTGGGACAGTTTGTAATTTTGGACACTTTTAGGGTAAAGTTGGACACTAAAAATTGATTAAAATTAAAGAATTTCCTTTCAATTTTTAAAGAATAATGTATTCTATATAAATATTTATTCTTTTCAGAAAATATTTAATAGTAAATTCGTTCAATTTTGAAATGATTTGAATAAAAATTACTTTATTGAAATTTAAGTGTGAGCAGTTTCTTACGAGAAATATCACTGAACGTCGTGTTTACTTCAGCCTTATTTAGCTAGGGTGAAGTAATAAGTGATAAGTAATGTGTTTATTGGACCTGGGTTGAAATTTTCCTAGCACATTACGTTTTTCGTGTGCAAAATGGACAATTTTGTCAGAGATTCACCAGTAGTGAGGTAATGTTTGCTATTTTGGACAGGTGTCTTTTTCCTCGAAATTTTCTGAATTTTTAGTTTTTCTAACGACTAGGTTGAAAAAAGGCTTGAAGAAACAAAGGACTATCATCTCCACGAACGATATGCAGCGCAAAAAGTCTTAAAAGAGTCCCGGAAAGGTAAGGGAATGCGTGAATCCGCGCGTACTTGGAGTGCCGAAATCAACTCTCTTTAATGAACTATAGAGTAATGTGGGGTACCTTTAAATTTGGGTCAGCTTTGAGATTAGGATTTTTTTCCTATAGGGGAAAGCGCGCTACCTTCGGACGATTTATGCTTCGGACAATTCATTTTTTCTTCAAGGTGTTATAAATTAAATTGGCCCATTATAATATTATATTTTAATAGCTAGTCCAATGCCTCAAATTTACAGAAAAGAGTTATTTGTGAAATCCATAAGGAACATAGAGAAAAAATTGAATTCTCCGAAGCTTGAGTCGCCCGAAAGTAGCGCGCTTTCCCCTATTTAAATAAAATTGATTCTTATCACTGCTGGCGCAAATAGATTGAGAAGCTAAATTACATTTTCATATGGCTCAATTCCATTTCAAATAGGAGAAAAATTCTAATTTCAAAGCTACACAAATTCAAAGGTGCCCCACTTTCCCCTATGGAAGTTTTCCGGGCTCCACGAGACATCCGACTGTTCCTTCTTACAAACAGGAAGAGGACTTGGTAAGTAAGGTTCTTGAAATGGACAAAATGGGCATCCTATTGATGTGGATTAGCTGTCGAAAATTATAAACAAAGTGTCCGAAATTACAGTCAAATTCATGTCTACATTTTTATCCATATTTAAACGTATTAATTGTGTTATCACACTTGCACATTAAAATTTTAATATGATTTACATTAATTGTCGCTGGTGAGAGTCCAAATGTGTAATTTGTGTATTTGAATCATTTTATATTCAAAATTTGATCTATTTGTTGATAAAAAAGGTAGACTTGACCCGCAAAATTTCATATAAATTAATTTATAGCATTATTGCGAAAAATCAATGCGATTTTTTCTTTAATTTTTTAATGTGAAAAAATATTTATGTTTTAGGTAAATTTAAACTTATTTTTGCAGGCCAAGTCCACTTCTTTATCAATAAATAGAAAAACCCCAAATATTAAGTGACTCAAAGACACAAATATCATATTTGGACGCTCACAAGCGACAATTAATGTGAATCACATTAAAATTTTAATGTGCAAGTATGATAACGCCGTAAGATTCATTTTAGAAAAAGCAAACACGATAAACGACTTGTCAAGGTTCCAAAAAAAAAAACACTACTGAAAAGGAAGTAACAAAAAACTTAAATTTTGTATGGAATACTTAAAATATTAGTGCTTGTTTGCACCCCGTCCCAAATTACAAGCATTTCCCCTATGTTTTTATTCTTATCCCTCGCAATAATCATTGTGAATTGTACTTCTACGAGTATACTGCCGTCTTAGCATTAATAGC
Organism: Phlebotomus papatasi; assembly: GCF_024763615.1. NCBI lineage: Eukaryota > Metazoa > Arthropoda > Insecta > Diptera > Psychodidae > Phlebotomus > Phlebotomus papatasi. The sequence continues at coordinate 101,764,598 of NC_077222.1, read as the reverse complement.
AACCTCTTAATCCAAATGATGGAAAAGTCAAGGGGCAAATAAGTAACTTTTTCAGTAGACCATATTTGTTAAACTGGTGCCGTTTTTTGAAATGCACATTGGAATGAATACTGCTAAATATTGACAGATCGACAAGGTTTTATCAAGGATTTTTTAAATGATCGACAGGTTTTATCAAAGGATCGACATTAGAATGAACCATAAACGCATACTTATCCAAACATTGCCTTAAGCTCTTGCATACTTGTTTTATTTACCAAAGTTCATATGAATTGTTTTGTCTTGCATCTGTCATTACGGTTATGTTGTATTTGTAAACTTTTAAATAATAAAATCTGGATAAAAATTGAAGAATAAAATAAAGAAAATTAAAAAAAAAAACATTTTCAGTCGTTTGGTGCACAAAAAACTTAGTCCCTTTTCAAAAGATTTCTGTCTAAAATTTCCCCATTTTTCTAATCAAAGGATACTCGCAAATGATATCGTATAGGACGAACAACATTTTTCGAATTTTTTGACTATCAATTTCTTGGATAATTCCTCGAGTACGAATTAGGCATTACACGAAGTTTCTTTAAGAATTCGATTTCAAGTTGTAAGTGTTTTCTTGTCAGAACTGAGTAGAACGCCCTGTCTTTAATATCGTCCGCTCCAGGAAAACCCATTAGATTTTGACAAAAATTCAACAAGTGTCCACTTAATATTTTCAACTCAGTTTTCATTCTATTATTCGTTTTAGACATTCTGTTGTAAAATAAAATCTAAAAAGCCTGTATAATAGCCCTACTTGCCCCTATATTGTGTAAACTTTGTGACATATGCACATATGTGCTGAACACAATTCACCAGACCAAAAAAAAATTGTGAACAAGAGTTAATCAGCATGATCATTTGTTGGAAACCAGCGACAGAGATCGAATTGAGAATAAAAGCACCTTTTGGCAAGATTAAATTATCACACACTCCTTTGGGCATACTTTCGACTAAGTAAATACTCTCAGATAATGCTTCAGTTGGCTGATAACGACAAATCAGCCCGATACCGCATTTGATATCGAGAGTGTAGAAGTCCTCAGAAATATAACTTATACAATTGTACTAACTCGGTATATCAGATAAAATTGTTCAAAAAATATTTATATGCGATTTCTCATGCAAAATGACTCAGAAGGTTAATTATTGTTTTAGAAAAAAAACCAACAAAAAAGGAAAGAACAGAGAATCATAATGCTCAGCGACCCTTTTAGTCAGTTAAATTGTAATGCTATTTGCTCTGGAATTAACTCGCTTTGAATTCCTCAATTCATCATCACTTATATAAAAGACAAGTGCACATAGTGGTCAAGAAGACACGTTAATTGGTATTTTCTGGGTCTGGCTATTAACCCCCAGTCACATTAATTAAGAAATTTATTCCAACTGATACTGTGGATGTTAGTGCTTTAGTCTGAAGATTTTTTTTTTTTTGAAACCAAAAAAAGTTCAACGATATAACAGAAAAATATGTTTAACTCAAAGAAAGTATAATATTTATATCTTCTCACAATATTCAGCTAAATTTGTCCGATAAGAATTTCCTCTTATTCTCTCTGATTCACGTTTTTAAAAACCTCAACTCATTTCATTCTTTTTTGGCCTCTGTCAGACATTTTTTTTAGTAATGTTCACCACTTCTCAAGCACTCTCTTCCAGCATTTGATGATGACACATTAATCACGAAGACCAACGATTTAACACATTCACGCCTTTTTTTCAAGTATTTGAAAATGATCCAGGTAAAAAAAAAAGTTTTTTTGAAAAAAAAGCCACTGTCACAAACTTACTAATTGCGTTTAATTGAAATTGCACATGCCACAGACGTGCTAGAGGAATTTACAAAACTACTGAGCTAGCTTTTAGGGACGAGTGCAAACCTACAACACTAATTAATATTTGTCTCTTGGGCAGCACATGTTGTTCTGCTGGATAAAATTCTCTACCAGATTCACCACACACCAACCAAAGACTGAATGAACGAATGAATGTTGTTTATAATTGTGCCTTATTCGATTCCGGGAGATATTTTTTTGGAGTTTGTGTTAGTGGATATCCAATGTATGTATGAAGATCATCATCAAGGGGCATTTAACTAAGGCAAAAGAGTGCTCTCTGTTCATTTTTTTTGTCAAATTTCTGTTAAATATTCGGAATATTTAAAAAAAAAAATAGTTTTATCCGAAATATTCGCTTATTCTAAATATTAAGAGACTTATGTTGTCTTTTTTGCTCTGAAGGTAGGAAAAGATGCTAAGACGGCGATGACCATGCCCTATATTCAATTCTCACCAATAAATATATAAATGAGCAATTTTATCTAAGCAAATCATTAATAATAGCCGTACTCACTATGGCGTTGTTATCTTGTAATCTGTAATCTGTAAAGGGCTGTTAAGGCCATCATCGTGAGTGGCAAAATAGTCACTTTGACGTTTCGTAATCTTGTTAAGTTTTTTTGTTTACATTTTGGTATTTGTCGTCACAATGAGTCGCAAGTACAATAAACAGCGTTTTAATAATTTCTTGGAGCAAGAGGCAAACTGCGATCTTTTGGATGTGAATGTTTAAGAAGAAAGGTAGGTAAGAAATTGACTTCCTACGAAATTACAATTTTTACCCTATGAATTTTTTTTTGATGACCGGCTCAAACCAAAACACCGCACAAATTCTGAGGTTATGTCATTTCTCATTCAATTTTAGCTTTTTCTGAAAGCTCCGAAAGCTTTCGGAAAGGCATGAAGTTAGCTGCTAGTACTTAACAAAATAAAATTTTTACGAGATTACAAGATTACGCACCCCAGAGTCCATTATCTCGTTATGTTCTCGTAATGTATTTTATGAATGGAAAATTGTAACAAGATTACAGATTACGGAGATTACGAGATAACAACGCCATAGTGAGTACGGCTAGTGATTATTATATTTTTTGATCAAATATTTATCTATTGGTATTTGAGTAATCATTCCGTAAGGTTGGTTGGGGTATCCATGAGGAGCATCCCAGGTGGTGGATAGGGAAGTCTGCGGTTGGGCTTAGACTCGGTTAGAGTTTGTTTGGAAAAAGCTACAGGTACGTATCGGCATATATCTACGAGATGTCTTTAGTGAATACTAAACTATTGATCACCCCAAAACCTATGTCACCTGGGTAAGGAGGGCTATGACCCCAGGCTTGGATCCTGTTTCACAGTATTCTGCTTGCAAAAAAGTGACATCAGAAACGGAATGATATTGAATCGATAGTGTGGATAGATCTCTAACTGTAAGCCTAACACTCGTAACTGATAGTCTTAAAAGAATTGAACTCTGTTGCTCCTAGCATATACAATTTGTGGGGATCTCAATGGCGCAATAGGCAAGACCGTTGGGTTTTGGGCGGATGAGATCTCTGACTCGACTTTCAGAGATGTGAGTTCAAGTTCCGCCCTGTGCAAAGGTTTGAATGTCTAGAAAATATACATTTTCACTGTGATATAACATACTAAAATGCACCGCCTCTACCAAACACTCCGCGGGCACGGAAGAATCATTCACGTCATGGAAAAGACGCTCCTGGTTGGTCTACAATGGACTTAATACATTTTTCCAACACGGAAGGTAAAATTTGCAGCATGATTACATTGTAAAAAAATATATCCCGACACGATTAATAAAATCAACTTGGGAAAGAGCTTTTCCACCGTTTTGCTATGTAGGTTGGTCCCCAACGCTAAGTCGGCGGTGGACCCTTGTTAGTTCTTTTCTTTTTCCTGTGCTACCACTTTATGCTTAAAAGTGATTTGTGTCTCAAAAGTTAAAATGAATTGAACAAATAAATAAAAAATAGAGATCTATATTAGCTACAAAAAATGTCAGTTATCGTTTAAGTTTTTCGGAATTGAGAGTCGATATTATCGAAAAGAAGTCATTACGCCACCCCAGGTTTGGTAAACCTACTACGACAAAATGGCTGCATGGAATCTGGACAAACCAAGGACAATGTGGTTGGAACAAATTCAGGATCTTGCCTTGAGTTATCTTGGGATTAATTCCGAATATCTTTCTGAAATAGCAGAGGATCGATAGACGTGGGTAGCTAACCTGAGTGTCCTAAACCCGCAAACCCGATAGGGCTAAATGGTTTAAATTAAGTGAATGAAAGAATAAGTGGCCATAGAATCAATTCTACAGAACTAATTAAATTCTCCACAGAGTAAGAGTTAAAGGTCTTTAAATGACCGGCGGTTCTCTAGAACTAATGTAGTTTGTAAAACCGACACCAGAAGCGTTGTAGTCATAAACATGTTAGAAAACATGGAAAAATTGAAGCTATAGGGAATAAGAAAGAAACAGTTGATGAAATTGAGTCGCCAAGACAGGATTACGTTAGAGGAGGAGACTAGGTTCCTGGAAAAACGTTGCAACGTTTAAGTAAGTAAAAGTATATCTCGAAAACCAAAACTATGCTTTGCATGCTCTCCTTTGCAATATCTCACGATATATAAACGGTTTTTGGAAGGTGACACACTCATAAAGAAAAGTATATACACTTTTGTCTTTGATGAATCCATTTGTATAGCTTTTCAGGTCAAAAAAATGTGCTGTTTATGGATCCAATGCAGTGTCTGAAGCAACAGCAAATCTGTGCTTCAAACGATTCTATTCTGGAAAAATGGTTCTTGAAGATGGGTTACGCACTGGCTACTGGATCGAACAGAAACGCCAAGAATTGGTTAGTATTGTAATCCATCAAGACAACGCTAGGCCGCACATATATTTAACAACGCTCCAGAAGCTCCGAGAGCTTGGATGGCAGGATCTATAGCACCCACCGTATAGTCCAGACTCCAGACCTGGCGCCAAGCGATTATCGCCTATTCAATCATTTTCAAGTTTTTTTTGATGGTGTAAAACTGTCCTCAAGAAAGGTTTGTAAAAATTAGCTGGTAAAGCTATCACCAGTAGATGAGGGGTTCCTTAATCATGGATTTATGAAATTACCTTCAAAATGTACAAAAGTTAACAAAGAAAACGATGCATATTTGCTTCAAATCAGACAGTCCTAACTATGTTAATTTCGTCCTCAAAATAAGCTTAAAAAGACTCAAGACTTTTTACTTAACCTAATATTTCAAATATTGGTATGATACAATCGTGCTATAGAGAAATTCAAGACCATTCCGACAATACCATTTTCTTCATAATCAATTCATTCCAAAAATTTTATATTAATTAAAATTTATTCTTAAATTTTCTACTCTGTATTCGCTAGTGATACGCCCCTTGAACTTCACATTCACACTCTTACAGAATGATGAGCAATTTGTTGATTTCCACACATAAAAAAAGAATTACAAAACAATACGTGCAAATTACGACAATAACAATTCAATAAAGTGGATGCACAGCAACTAAAATTGAATCATGGAAATGAATTTAAATTGTTTTACATTTTGTAAAAAACAAGAACAACATTGTTGATGCAAGCATAGTACCATCAACAACAGTCACAAAATTTGAAAACCCATATGTCGATGTTGTTTGCTAGATGGCGATACCATTTCAATTATTGCACCTTGACGTATGGAATCCAGTAGTTTTTGTTGATTGATTATTTTGCTTCTATGGGCTTCTTAGTAAATTTAACATATTCCAGTGATTTAAATAAGCACAGTGAAGAAGTGGACGGAAAAGTGTAACGAATAAATGAAGAATATAGTGCAACAAATCGCAAAAATGTCAAAAACCGCGAAAAAATCTCATTAAATTTACACAGACGCCATTAACATTGTAAAATAGTAAAAGAAGAGCGCAAAAAATCACTAATTCCACTCCAGGCATTTTGTAAATTAATCATCATGAAAACTAAGCTTATTTCTCTACTCTGGAGAGGATCAGCATCGGTTGACCCGCGATTTTCTGCCCCAATGCTCAAATGGTCCATTCAAGATATCATCGATCGAGATATTTTTGTTCGGGTATGCAAATTTATTTGTAAATATTTAGTTTACGTGATTAAAAATATGCTGATTCGAATTGGACCAATTAAAAAAAAATAATAATCCTGCGAGTGCATGAGCCAAGGTTCTAATGCTAATGTTCCATATATTCCTTTTTCTCTATTGCTCTTGGAGTACTCATTAGGGTACTATTGCAATTTACCTAATCGATAACACTACAGAGCAAAATTGGCCAAATGTGACGTATCTTTTGCAAAATACAACCGAATTCTGTTTAATATAAATATATTTTTTTTGTAAATTTAACTTTTCAAAGCTCTCCATGGGAATCGAGAGTGGTTGCTTAGAGGCATTCAATTCAGATTTTGAGTTACAATTCAAGCATCAGCTCAAACACATCGTTGGCATGTGCAAGTAATAATTAATTACAATGTTGTGCTGTGTTGATAATATAGTTGAGTATTTTATTGAATTTTAACGTATTCAACAGAATGCTTCGTAAAATTGACGGTCGCAATAGGTACTTCGAAATTGGTGTAGTACAAACTAAAAATAATGGAAATTTGATGGAAATTTTGGGTGCTGTAAATGGATTTTTGTATTTGCTGAAGGATCCAAAAGACCCACTCCTTCATATTCATCTCTTCGAATCGGAATCCTTGGACGAGGTAAGGATATTTTAAGTAAACAGTTTAACAACATAGGGACTACTATAGTAATAAAAAAATTATAGACAACGATTTGGCATTCTTTACAAATTTAATAAATTGTTAAATTTGTTTTGAATATATATAATATTTTATAAATTATTTTAGAGTTTTGGAAATAACTAAGTACGTAGAGACTAAATGGTTAGAATTATTAATTTACGAACATCAATTACAAACAACTAAAAATCAGCTAAGAGAGAAAATTATTTTCTCTTCTAAATATAAACATAAATTCCTAGATTTTACACTAAAGTTTCGAAAAAGAATTATCCTTACAAAATAATAAATACTACCAAACAATATTAAATAACGGTTTCGAGTATACGAAGTCTTTCAGGCTTCGCACATACTATGGTTTCAAACACTTCAGATTTTTCCATAGTCCTTTAATGGATCATTCCTAATAATGGTTTTTCAAGGTCAAAAATTAAAAAGGCTCTAGAGAGCGTATTTCTCAATCGAATAGTATGAGATCTGGGCTCGTTGAAAGGTATTCGAATTCCTGACAAGCCTGAATCGATTCCAATCCGTTATGAATCAGTAATAAATCGATTTATATCCGATAACTAATTTTTATTCGAAATTCAATTATTACTCCTAAGGTAACCGAATGGTATAATATTTGGGCTTGCTGGAAAGGTTTTGGAATTTTCGATAAAATTGAACCGGTTCATAATTAATAATTAATTTTTATTCGAAATTCAATTATAGAATACTTTTAAGGTATCTTGGGCAATGTTTTAAGTTATTTACAAATCGATGCAAATCGGTCGTGGACCGGTAATGAACCCGCTATGAACCCGTAAGTAATTTTTGTCCGAAACCCAATTATAATACTCTGAAAACTATTTTGAGGATTTTGAGGGATCTTTTAAGTGACTTATGAATCGGTTTAAATCAGTTGAGAATCGGTAAACAGTAAATGATGCGAAAGCACTTTCTGCTATAGCATCTAAGTCACGAGTTCGAGCACTTCGCAAAGTTTTTGAAATTAGGAGAGTAAGCGAGATGACTAAATTCTTTCATTCTCATTGAAATGTCAATTTGAAATTCCACAGAAATAATTTTGATTGCTGACAAGATTTGTTTAGTCCGCTGAATTTCGGAATTTCGGAATTTGTTACAACCTCATCTGAAGTAACTCTGAGGTTATCATTTACTACTTTAAAACATTTGAATCTGATCTCAAAGTCTTGAGTCTGAAGATTATCTGATTCTCAATAAATAGAAAAACTTTTGCTTTTACAATTTATTAAAAAAAAACATCTGTCACACTTGAAATTTTCGCCTCTTATCAAATGGCAATTCAACGCTTGGGCTGCTATATTTATGTGCAGATTTTGATCGTATTTCTTTTTAAATCGAAATGTCTGTGACCGAATTCTGAATAGAAATTTAGATTAAATAGGCGTTGGCACACCTTTTCAATTTAGACAAATTCGATCGCTTTATAAAGGCGTTTTTACAAGGATTCTCACCGAATATCATGCTAGGTCACGGCAGTTTCTCGTCCTACAACATAACCTATAAAATGTTCCTAGTCCTTTATACATAAACTATCATCTCCTATATATTTTTGCCTAATGTTTTTTGCTATGATTTTTCTTAGTTGTGTTATAATTTTCATATTTAAAGATTTTTTATGGAATTTTAAGGGAGACCAGGGTAAAATTAGCCACGACTAGTATTAAACAGTGTAATAGTATAGTCTTATTTAGAAAGAATATTGATTTATTGCTATTTATTCAAAGTAATTAACTCCCTTCCCATTCATTGAGATATTTTATCAGTCGGACTCAATAATGTTTTCCATAAATTATAAGCAAAGAAAAATTTCATTTCCCAAATGCCCGAATTTGAGAGAGTCTGGGAGCAGAAAATTGATCTCGTCTGTGATTAACCCTTTAAAGACGATTGGAATACAGGTCCCGGTGTCCCATAAGAAAATATTTTTTCCTTACCGCCTAAAGTTATTTTTTTCTTATGTTTGTACATAATTGCTATGTAGAAGGTTGAAGGAATCTAGGATATGTTTTGCAAGTCTCCAGCTATTTGCTATATAGTAAATTTTTACCCTAAAAATGACGAATTTTTAAATTAATTTTAATTATTTTTTATACTTTTCTAATTTTTTTTAAGCAAAACCGTTTTGGTAAGAGAAACTACAGTACTCAAAAATAATAATTTTTCATTAGAGTGAAAATTATCAATCATTGGTATCATTAGAAAAATTACGTATATTTTTGGGCTATTTTTGTCCCTATCGTTCATATAGACAAAAAATGCACCAAATCAGACTTAGTTGGATTTTCTAAGGTTATGTAAGACCTTTTACTGATTTTGTTTATCGGTTTCATTTTTATTGCAGATGAAAAAGAAGCACACTGTTTTCAAATTTTCCGCTTCGCAAAATAGTATAGGTTCGGGTGTAGGGTAACGTGTGGTATTTCTGGACAAGGTGCTTTTCGGGACATAATATGGGTGTTTTGGGACACATCAAAAATTCTATAAATATTTGATTTTTAATTATTTTTAAGTTCTATATGAAATATTAAATTCTTTACGTATCAGATAAACATAAAACTTCTGAAATTTTATTTAATTTAAAGCGTGAAATACGCGTGAATTGTGAGTATCAAATTTCACTTTTTACAAGACCTTCATAACACGGCTAGTGATGTGTAAGGTCCTAATTCATATCTGTTATTTATTTATTTATTAATTTATACCAGTTGATAATCCTAGATGTATCTTATGTGTACTATGGACATGAAACAATAAATATTATGATTATTATAGGAATAATCTTTTTTTTAATTGATCGACGATTTGGTATTTTTGAATACATAAATGAATGTATTTCGGATCTCTGAACATTTGATTTTGGTCTAAATAGGCCTCAAGGCCTAAGACCGTGGTAAGGGGGGTAGGTAAGGGGGGAAACAAAAAAAATAAAAAAAACAAGACCTTCAGTGTGGTCAATTTTGCAGATGTCACCACAAACAGTGCTTATTTTTTTCGATTTAAGTCACTTTAAAAGTGAAATTTGAACAAAATTTTTATAAAAGAGTGAAGTTTAGAACTTCTACTTAAAGGTAAATAATCGGGTTTGGTGAAATTTATTTGCATAATAGCGACTTTTGTCTGTTTCGAAATACCCAACTGTCCCGAATTATACCACTCTTACTTTTTTTTTACATTTTTTGCTATTTTGTATAAAAAATGATGCATTTTTCAATATTTTTCGATAAGAATGTTATTCTGGATAGCCTTAAGAACATAAATATTTGTATCAACAAAGAAAAATTATTTGAGAAGTCGTTAAACTGTTTGAAACTTAAAAGTTGTATGTATGTATGTATGTATTTATTTTCATCTTGAGACATCATCCGCCGCCGTCTTAGCGTCGATTACCAACCTCCAGAGTAAAACGATGGAAAAACTCCTTCACTGGTTGTATAAGCCATATTAACAAATATAGGGTACATTGTTTCTTTTTTGGGAGATGTCAACAAGAGACAAAGGTCAGGCTGATTCAGCCGTTTGGTATATTTAAATTAAGTTAAATAAAGAAAAAATAAATAAAAATATAAATATAAATAAATAATAATTAAATCACACAAACGAAAAAAAAGTTCTAAAGTTCTAAAAAGTATGCCGAAATACAACACGGTACCCTATTTCAAAAATGATTTCACAATTGACTCCGAATGGTAGGCAAACTTGCATAATTGTATGTGCATAATTTCGTCAGGTGCATAATCCCGAAGTGCATAATGCCGGGACTGAGTGTAACTCGTAAGAGGGGCGTGGCCTAAAATTCTCTAGGGTGGAGCCTATTCAGCAAACTTGTCAAATATGTGATTAAAAAGATAATGACAGCACTGTAAGGTTATTTCGTGAAGTTACAGAGATCAAATGGCTGGAGATAGCGCCTTGGGATGTAGATAGCACCCCTGCATGTTATTAATTGCCATTTAATTCTATTCACAAACTACGACCATCCGTTCCCACATGCAGCAAGACAACAGCGTGTTATTGATTTGCGTTGTTGTGTGAATGAAATACCCAAGCACGTAACCTACACATTTTGAACAGGAAAAAATATTGTTTTGCAGGCGGCTTTAGTAAATAACTAACTACTTGGAGATTTGCCATCATTTGCTAGACACAAAATAAAATGATTTAGTCGTGGTGTATTGCATATAATGGTGTGAAGAGAGAACTCCTATTAATTACTTATAATATTTAAAGTCACACCCAGACACTTGTATCAGTGAGAAGATAATAAAAATATATTCGTCATATAGTGCTAATGTTAGTACCATTTTGTCTCAGTCGTCTCAATTGTAGGATTCTCTTTGCTGATCAGTTGAGTTTTGGATATTCACCTCTAAAGAGCCAAACGTGCAAAACTTTTGCTTCTTTGAAAGTTATTTTGTCTTTGTGATATAAATAGCCTTTTTTTTAGTGATTTAATAAATATTAGTTGGACCAGTGGGATGATTTTCACTTCTTTATCTAATCTGTGCTACAACGAGGAATATACTGAAAATATTTATTAAAAGAAAAAAAGACTATTTGAGCGGAATAAAGTGATAAAGTCAAGACATTTTGCATGAAGGTAATATGGTTATTACCATCATAAAATAAAAGATTATATTTTTGCAATTATTTTAACCGCAAATTTTTTTTTTGTGGAAGAATTCTGCATTATTTCTAAAGTTTTGTGAAATTTAGAAAATTTATATATTACAACTGGCAAAATGTTTACTGTGCCCTTCAATCGTGACAATATTCTTGTGACCTCAATAAGTGATGCTTCTACTTTGAACACAAGAAGAAATGTATGTAACTCATTAGGGAGATGTGAAATTTATTTTTGTATCATTTGATTTGGATGTTTGATTATGTTATGATTTTATTTAAGAGCATTTCCCACTCTTATTTTCAAAGAAAAATAGAAGATACAACATTTTTTTTAAATCAGTGAGTTAAATATTGAAAATTAAAGAAGATCAAAAATTCTAAAAAAAAACAAACAGAAATTAATTCAGTTCTCTTTCCCCGGAATTATTTTTTCTCCACCATTCAGATCATTTAATTATTAAGCATAGAAAAACATTGTATTTTGATTTATGAGGGTTATCTCACTTATTTTACATACATCCATGATTAATTTATCGTAAATGAAATAAAAAGATTGTTTTGTATCTACCATTCTATTAACATTGAATATTAATTCCCTCATGGCAAAGATGTCATGTCAGTTATTACAAAAAAAAATTGAAATGTTAAATGCATGGATAAATGTTGGGTATTTACATAAATATGACTGTAAATACTGTGACCTAAACGTTCACCTTTTCACAAGAATATTCTTTTGGCTTTCTTGTTTCAGTAAATTGAGGTTCTCAACTAAAATTGAGTGCATTATCAAAAGATCCCTCTCAATTTAAATCCAGTGACTAAAAATTTAAGATCACTTTCCTAGTGCATGGCTAGCATTAATGCTTAGGGATGCTCCAATTGACCATCTGTGCAACACGTGAAAGATGACTAATTGATATCACGAAATCTAATTTTATAGGCACAATAACTTTTCATCTTACACATAGCTACAAATACTCTCAATTATATACATTCGTGATTTTTTACATATATATTATATAACTGTTATTGAAACAGCATCTACACTGCGGTACGTCCCTATGTATACATCTGTGATATTTTAGTACATAGCATTTCCCTCCAATCTCCTCTAAATATTGGCAAAATTTCTTTTATTCAACCATTAATACACCTTTCCGTATTTTTGCAGATGACAGAACTCATGCAACAAATGAGAGATCCAAGCCATAATTTAGGTGGATCTGTAGGAAGTATCCCACAGAGTATTGTATCAGTGCCAGGATCATCGGAAGTTTCAGTTCCGAAGGCCCTACGCAATCAAGGAGTTCATTCTACTCCAGCTTCAAACTTAAAGTTAAACGAAGCTCTAAGACATGCCCAACATGATGGAGGTCCTAGCATATTCACCCCCAAAATGGCATCATCAAAGAGTTACACCAGTGGACTTAGTCAATCTACTGGAACGGTAGGTTACAAAGAAAACTCACCTAATACATTGACATTAAAAAATATTTTTTACCAAAACCTCATTGCATGGAAATAAAATTTAAGATGGGAAATTATAAAAATTTTATTGATAAAAGCAACAATTAATAATTAGGATAAAGTGGTACAAGTTGGACAATGGTGCAAATTGAACAGGGCTTTTTTCTTGATAAATTTAGAAGGGTAAATTAATCTAATTCACAACCTGCTCCAAATGGAAATTTTTCGCTACCCCAAATGGAAACGTCATTGTTTTCATGATAAATACAGTACTAAATTATTATATTTATATATTTTCTATACCCCAGTTTCATTATTTAGTTAATTTTGCTCCAAATAAAGCGAAAATCCATTCATATTCACGAATTTTAATTTGTTAATTTCTCATAAAAATTAAAAGTGTACCTTTTCACCATCGAATTTTTTATCGATCGACCATGTTTTCCAATGAAAACACAATGAGGTGACTGTTGTTTATTCGTTTTGTTTAATATTTAATGTCATATTTCTGGCTAATTTTTGTTAAATTAAGTGCTAATCTTTATTGTTAACGGTACGTGAAGTTTTCAAATGAAATAATTACCTATTTTGTGAACAAAAAGGGTTTTTTCTGAAGTGTCTGCAAATGCTTCAATAGGAAACCCTGGAAATATGATTTTTTTTGGAGAGATTTTCTTTTTATTTTAGATGAGAAAGGAGAAAAGACCAGGAATGTGAACAAATCCTGCACCCAAGAGCAAATCAACAAGGTTTTGGAAGCCATTCGTCGCGGTTTCACTTACACTGTTTTTCTCCAATTATAGAAAATTTCCCTTGTCTCCATTTGGATTAATTTGTTTCCAATAGAAGCATTTTACACTCGCGTATTTTTCTTGTATTTAAGAAGTTTTGAAATTATATTTAAAGAATTTTCTTTAAACAGTAACATTCTAGAAGAGTCAAGGAGCAAATTTATGTAATTCTATTCAAAAAAAAATTGAACTGAAAGTGTCGAGTCTTCTGTCAAAGTTAAAGCGCCTGGAAATGGTTTTGAATTAGGACATTTACCCTACTGCATTTTTATTTGTATATTTTTAATGCTTTAGTTTTATAATTTGGTTCCTTGTGCTTAAAAACAAATTTAATACTGTATTTATTAAGAAAAAAAGCCATGTCCAACTTGTACCGGCGAATTGTCCAACTTGTAACACTATGTCCAACTTACATCACTTTACCCTAATAAATATTAACAAGTCAAACGAAACACTTAAGATAAAATCAAAGATAAGCTGAATCAAAAACTTACGGCATTTGTATACTAACCAGTTTTCCATATTTTACTGAAGCATTAACCATATATAACATAAAGGTTTCCTATTAACCAAAAATCGCTAATCAAAATTTTAATATTTTACTGAACAAATTTTATTTTTACTGCTCATTTGTTCCTTGCAGTTAATAAACGAAATTGAATTTTCTATAGTTAAGAAAAGTACTGTACATATGACCAGTAAAAAAATCAAATTAGTTAGCAAAAACTGAAATTTGATCAGTACTTAAATCTAAATCCAAAATTAGTGAAATTTTCAAGTCGATTTGACAAAGGGAAAATAAAGAAAATTTCTTTTTATCTGCTACCATTTTATATGCTTAATTTTATTATTTAAACCAATTTTGAGAAATTTTGTTTTTTCCACTGATCAAAATTTAATACTTAAAATTATCCCTAATAAAATATTTTCTTATGGTGCTAATATGTTCTTTGCAGTTAATTATCAAAATTGAATTTTCTATAGTTTAGAATAGTATTGTATATATGATCAGTAAAAATTAAAATTTGATCAGTAATAATTCTAAATCCAAAACCAGCGAAATTTTAAAGCAAATTTTGTCACAGGGAAAAAAGGGAAATTTTAGTTTTATCTGCTACCATCTCATATGTTAATTTTACAAATTAAACCATTTTTAAGAGATTTAGCTTTTTCCACTGATCAAAATTTAATATTTACTGATCAAAATTAGTTTTTCATGTATTCAACACACATTTTTGATCAGGAAAATTTCACGAAATCAAAATTCACATCCTTTTCTTTCTCCAACGTTTTTCATATGTCTGTCCCTCTCTTTTGTATTCTTCTTCTTCTTTTAAACATTACTATGAGGCCATTTGCACCGCCGCATTGGATTGGGATTAAATTGTCCCAATCGGTTTTTGGGACAATTCACTAAGAATCTAATACGACAGTATAAATCACTCCAATAAAATGGTTTAGATTGCTGCCTTAGATTAAGACTTAATTATCCGAAATATAATTTTGGAACTCTTCAATCCCAATCTAATAGCCTCAATGAATTAAATCTAGATCAACACAATTTTGAGTCGTAAATAGTGAAATAAACATATGCAAGATGTTTGCGAAAGAAAGAGATGTGAATTTTGATTTCATGAAATTTTCCTAACCTGAAAGGTGTGCCGAATCCACTATTGACCAATTTTGATTTTTTACTGAACGAATTTATTGCTGTTTGCTTTTTTAAACGCCTCAAAAATAATTTTTACGTAAAGAAAATGTCAATAAATTCAAATTTCCTTAACTTTTTTAGTCAAAATCCCAAACTGAAATTCCTGAATATCAAAATTCGGAATTGTCATAATCCTGAAAGATCTTGAAACTCTTAAAATTTCACATGTTTTACGCGATCGGGATTTTGACCGGAATCTGTTTATCCTACTCTTGCACACTGAAATCTAAATTAAAGTTGACTCACATAATTACCTAGACATATTTAATTTAGATTTGATTATACCAAAAAGTGAAAAAGTACGCTAACCTACTAAAAGAAACTTTTCACTTAAATAACAAAACTAGTAGATATATAGAGAAAACGGATTTAGTAAATTAAAATGTGTATATTTTTTTCAAATTAATGATAAATAAAAGTTTTTTTTATAAATTGCGTAACTTTAAGGTTTGTTTTCAATAAAACATTACTGTACAACAGAATTTATATTCTATTTAAGAAGATTCTTCATTGCAATGAAATGTATCTCATTTTACGATCCAATGGCAATAAATCTTCAAACATGATACACTTTAATTAGTAATGTTAAATCGCAATAGAAATCACATAATCTAAAAAAGTTTATTTTGACAAGTAAGACCTTTAAAATCTCTATTTCGGAAATTTTTATTTTATTAATAATACTCCAATATTTTAATGCACTTTGACATCTACAAATGCGATTTGAGATTTGAGCATATCTTTGGAATTTGAGAAGTCTATTACAAAGGAGAATTTTGAAAATCTATCATTTTTGGTTATGTCTTAGCTTTTCAAAATTCCATTTCCATTAAAAATAAGAGACAATAACCGGTTCCAAATTATAAATCTTGTGATCGAGCCTATTTATAGACCAGAAACTTAAAGGTTTTGCCTACTCCACTAAAAGAAATCCGAAAAAGTTAAAATAACATTCCGGAAATGTTAATTTTACCCTGCAGTATTGATCCGAAATCGGTGTAAATATTATGCTTTTGAGGTGTATTAGGGGTTAAAGTTACCCTTTTTCATGTTAATTTTACTCCTAAAAAGGTGTAAAATTAACATTAAAAAATGTTGATATATTTTTACACCTAAAAAGTGTTAAAGTTATGAGGAAAAAGAGTTAATCGCACCCCCGTTTTTTCTTACTTAACCTAAAATTTACATAACTTCACTTATTCTCTAAAAACAAGATTTTCTTTTAATTTCTCACTAATCCATTAACTCTTTCGCGTCTTTAGGGTAATGTCATGACTCGGGGAAAAAAGTTTTTTTTGGGTATTTACATTAATTGAAATCTATCTGTTCGTGCACGACATCATAATAGAAGGATGTAAGATTCTTGGCTCATTTTCTCAAGACTCCAGTTAGATTTCAATTAATGTAAATAGCCAAAAAGAAACTTTTTTCCCCGGGTCATATATGACCCTAAAGACACGAAAGAGTTAAACCTCGTTACTAAAATTGCAGTAAAACCGTAAATTATCAATTTTAGTACGTTTATAAAACATCAAAAGTTCTGTCAATGTTTTCCATTAGCTATTGCAATGTTTTCTTATGGCGCTTTTGCAAACTAATTATTAATTGATTTCAGGTAAATTCAATATCAAGTGGCAATTTGACTCTATTTAGTGATATATCTCCAAGTCATTCTCAATTTTTTGAGGTATTAATTTACTGTTGGCTCATTGAGGCTAGACAAATTAACCTCTTTGTAACCTTTTAGGTGATGTATGTTGGAAAAATTAAAGTATCCCATAAGCGGGTTCCAGACACATTTATCGACGATGCACTTCCCAAGTTTAAAGCTTACGATACTCAGCGGATGATGAGACTTCAAGAAGAATCTCGAAGAGTAAGTTTATTAAAGTTTAAATGCACAAATAAGAATTGTTGCTAATGAATTTTGATTAATTCATAGAATTCATTAACTGCATCTTGTGAGAGTTCAAGCATGAATCCTTCTGATTCTGAAGGGACTTCTGCCCAAAAATTTCATGCAAATCCCCGATTGTCAGAGATGCGAATAAAAGAAGAAACTACTGAGAATGAAGATGAAGAAACAAGTGAAGCTGATAGCAAAGACAAGATCTTCAATGAGAAATTAATTAATACGCGAATTGGTGAAGAAAACAAAGAGAACTCATCACCACGCTCAAAAGAAAAGATTTTCCAGCGAACTATTAGTCAAATGACAATACCTGTCACTAAAATTGAGTGAGTATATTTCAATATTTACCCATTTTGTTATATAATGAACAATGTAAGAACAATCTTGGTAATTTTTCTTTGCTGCATTTTTTTAATCAGAGGAGATTATCAACAGCAAACTATTGTTGTATCACCTCGTGTCGAGGAGTAAGTAATAAGAGGTGTTCAGTAGTTTTGCATACGTTATCCTTAGAAGAATCCTTTAGATGAGTAGGGGAAAGGTTTCAGGCTTCGCACACACTCTGGCTTCGAACATTTTATATTCTTCCCATATTCATTTAATAAATCTGGCCTATCTATGGCACATTTGGTCAGATTCATTAAAGGAATATTGAAAAAATATGCAGCGTCCGAACCTAGAGTATGTGCGAAGCTTGAAAGCCTTCCCGATCCCGATCCTCCGAAACCAAACTCTGACTTAAGTTCGAATTGTTGAGTAGCTTTTAGTGGAGGATTATTGTGACATAGCACAAAAAAAACTCTCTAATAAATGAATCAATTCAATTTACGTACAATGGGATACCCGGCTTTATTAATCCGGTTTGAGCAAACTGGATTATTTTCATAAATTAAATTATTACATGAATTAAACGTTTGAAATGACGCATGATTTAAATAGTGTTTGATTATAAGCTTTTTATTGTGTAAACAAGACGAACACTTAGATAAATATTTACTGCTCTCTCTCTTTGGAGTTTGAGCAATAAAAACACAATTTTTCGGAAGGTAGAAAAACATGGATATTTTACATAAATACATAAATCTTCAGCATCACGACACGGGTGAAGAAATAGTTTTTTGCACCCAATTGCCCGAGGTTTATGGGTGTTTTTTGCGTGTATTTAGTCTTTATGTATTACTTTTTATGATGGACTTAAGCGTCTTCCATGTTAAATCGATTTTTAGTGTTTAAGACTCAAATATTAAGTTTTAATATTAACAATTAAATCATAAATACACAAGGAAAAGTGCGCTCCCTTCAGAAGGCTCAAGTTACGGACAACTCAATCTTTTTTCTATATTAAATGATTTGACCCATGGCTCTTTCAGAAAATTTGATGCATTGGACTAGCTTGAATCGTACTAAAGTAGCACGCTTGGACGTAATAAAAATATATGATTATCTTTGGGAAGAATGGGGCAAAAAGTCACAAACCTAAATTTGAAAATTCAATATCTTCAAAGATAAAAAAGATCCCGGCTCAATTTTTTTTTCCATAGATAGCCCCCATAGATCTTCTTCATTGTCGTAATTTTCTTAAAATTTGAAGAAGGAACTTAGAAAATAAAAAGTATTTAAATTTTTACCCTTTTTTAAAATATTTTCCTCACAGTAGGGGAAAGTGCTCATGCTTTACACGGTCCCAAGCTTTACAATGACTACATTTTTCCTATGTTTTTCAATAAATATAACTCATCTTTTCTATATTTTAAAATCTAGGGGAAAGTGTCTTGTTTTTAAAATATATTGCGGAGTCGTATTTATTCAGAAACATAGGAAAAATTTAGTCATTGTAAAGCCTGGGACCGTACAAAGCATGGGCACTTTCCCCTAGATATCAATTTTTACCTATGATTTGCATTCTATTAATACGAAGCCGCTATCCGTTTTAGCATTTTCCATTTTTATTAATCCTTTTATAAAATGTTAGCACTTGAGATAAAAATTAACAAAAGGTATGGGGCAAAAAGTAACAAAAACCGGAGCAATTTCAGATGTTTCAAGACGAAATGAAACGTCATCGCCAGGTGTCACCGCTTGTTGTTATAGAGTGTAGACAATAATGGTGATAAAGATCCGAAAAATTAAATAATACGCAAAGTCCAATGTAATATTCTGGATGATAAAAACTCTGTCAAGTTTTAGTAAATTTAAGATATTTACAGTAGACTCTCTCAAATTCGGGCATTTGGAACCGAAATGTCACCCGAATTTTTCACCCATTTTTCACCCGATTTCCTCAAATTTGGACTTTCCGTAAAGGTCTTGAAATTTCCAATCCGGTTGCATCAGTCCTAATCGATAATGTCGGCTTCAGACTGGAGGTTTAGCCCAGTTCCCGAAGGTCTCAATAATCTAAATAACAAGCAAATTTATTGATTTTTCAAAATCTAATGGATCATTTGCCCTTAATATCCAATTCTAAACAACAATTTCCTAAAAAATCGTGCCTGATAAGGAATTAGAGGAGTTAAGCCAGATGGCTAAGCTTTAGGTCTGAAGCCAGTATAAGGTACTCGTAATTGGTTTATATTTCAATAATTTTATTTGTCCAAAAGTTTGCTAGCGGGATATAGGTCGAGCGATAACAGATATCGACTTCCGATCTTCGGTGACCCCCCCCCCACAAGTCAATCTCAAGACGGTCTCTCCTTTTTCCCCTCATACCTCTTCTTCCCCTTTATACCATTTTTTGTTTATTTAGAAAACGGCTCTTACAATTTCTTTTTGAAATTTCGAATGTATTTTGTAATTTAAGTTTTCCAAAATTATTTCAGAACTTAAATTGACGTAAATTTTGAAATATTTTTTTGATAATTTATGAACCAGTTTGAAACAATAGTCAACCGTCATAAACACAAAAATTATGCGAAAAAATATAATTCATGAAGAGGTCTCTCTTGTAAGTACAAGCACTCCTTAAAGTTGGGACATTTTACAATGTCTTTCTCGGAATAATTTTTATTATTGATAATCAACCACTCAGCTAGATTTTCTGTTTTTCCTTACGTTCGAAGTCAGAGTATGTGCGAAACCTAAGAGCCCTTCTTCCTCTACAAGAAGTCTCCGATTGTTCAGTTTACTTTCCATTCAGTACTACGACTACCTTTTTCTTGTGATATTATTTATCATTTTGTTCAAATTCGAAGATCACTAATAATCCACGCATGACCCTCGAGTTTCTTCCCAATATTTATCTATTAAGGATTATTTTTCAGCTGGTATTAAGTGCCTCTCTTCGTCCTTATTCAACAGAGTTCCAATTAAACGTGATAGATCTGCTTCAATTGGATCTATTCCTGTTATTGATCAAAATCGAACAATGGTGTTTCTGGTCGGACGCACGGATTTGCGTTTGATCAGTCCGGACCGAAAGCAAGTCCTGCTGTACAAGGACTTTAAAGATATCGCAAGTTGTGCTCAGGGTCACAAGAATCCCGATCATTTTGGCATCATTTGCCGTGAGGTGCAAAATGATGGCTTCATCGCTTACGTTTTCAAATGTCAATCTGATCACGTTGCTGATGATATTGTGGCAGCAATATCGCAGGCTTTCATAACGTGCTCTGAGCAGAAGAAGAAGGAGAAATCTCAGATATTCTCATGTGAACACTGCCCGATGCTGTGGTATCACAAATTGTGCAATGATATTGAGGGTTTGAGCGAGAAGAAGACCCAAGCAGTGATATTCAAGAGGATTGAGAGCCTCTCAGAGGAAGAACAAGAAGTCATTATGGCAAAGTATTACGGAGCAGAAGAGATGGCTGGTCATACGACAGTCCAACAAATTCAATTTCTCATGATGTTGCTGAGGGCTCACTGTGAATCTCGTCAGCAGCGTCACATTCACGACACTGTGGAGAATCGCAGTGAGTTCTTGAACCAATATCTTGGCGGAAGTACGATCTTCATGAAGGCCAAGAGATCCCTGTCGAATTCCTTTGATCACTTACTGAAACGAAAGGGTGGTCGCGATGATGGAAACTTCAGCAAGGATATTATTTCACCATCAGTGGAAACTCCTATTGAGGCTCCACGTGCAGCTAAGATCACGTCAGGGAGTGTCAGTCCCTCAAAATTGCACGTGGCTGAACAAATGAAATCTCCAATGATCGATATGTAAGCATTCAATCATGCTAAATCAACAATTTAATTTATTTAACGACTGTTTTCTCATACAGATTCATGAAGGTCGGCAACAGTCCGAAGGAAAGTGGAGAAAATAGCGCAGCTTCTTGGCGTCAGGAAATGCTCAGCAGAGTCGTTACACCATCCAAAAAATTTGCAGATGATGAAAATGCTCAGTTGATTTCTCCTCTGCGGAAAATCAACAAGAAAAAGATCCGCGAGAAACGAACGAGAGAGGAACTCAGGGAACTGTGGAAAACCGCAATTAGACAGACTATCCTCTTATCTAGGATGGAGAAGGAGAACGCAACTTTGCGTATTCGTCAGAATGAGAATGAAATTAAGAAAATCAAGCTAGAATATGACGAGATCCTGCCATGCGACAAGCAAGCTGCAGAAATCTGGGATGAGTACATCGATAAGCATCGCAGTGTACCTACTCAGAGGGATCCCAAAGTTCTCATCCAAGCCATCCGGAATGGTGTACCACGCAGTAAACGAGGAGAAGTCTGGATGTTCCTGGCTGAACAACACAACATCATCCATGCACCCGTTAACACTAAGAACTTCCCAAATTTCAACACTCCATATCAAGCGCTCCTTAAAAATCTCACAGAACATCAACACTCAATTTTTATCGATCTAGGCCGAACGTTTCCCAATCACAAGTACTACAAGCAATCACTAGGAGTCGGACAACTATCCCTGTTCAACTTGCTCAAAGCGTATTCCATTCTAGATCCCGAATTGGGCTACTGCCAAGGCCTAGGATTTATCTGCGGTGTTCTACTCCTTCATGTAAGAACTAGAAAAAGGCGAAGAAGGCTTTCAAGCTTCGCACGCACTCTGGCTTCGACCACTTTATATTTTTTCTCATATTCCTTTAATGAATCTAAATTTGTTTCGAGATCACATGAAACGGAGTGGTCTCGAGATTGCTGCAACGCAGGTACGAGCCACATGGAGCCTTCGATGTAGGAAGGCTAACCTTCGATAAGGGGAAGTAACAACTGTTAAGCGAAGCGAAGCGAATTTCTTAAACACATTTCCTGAAAGGGTCATATCCATTAAAGGAATATGGGACAAGTATGAAGCGTGCGAAGCCTAAAAACCTTCCCCTAATTTTGTTCCACATTCACAATTTTCTATTAATAATACCATCTTGCTTTTAGTTGGAGGAAGCAGATGCTTTTGAGATGTTAAAACACTTGATGTTCAAGCGACAAATGAGAAGCAAATACCTTCCGGATATGACGGTTTTCCAGAGGGAACTCTATCAACTCTCGCGCTTACTTAAGGACCTAATACCTGAATTGTACGAATGGTTGGATAGGAATGAAATCTCTCCAACTCTCTACGCAGCTCCGTGGATTCTAACGCTCTTCAGTTCACAATTTCCTCTGGGATTCGTCACACGCGTTTTCGGTAAGTTTATCTTTATCAATGCCCTTAAATAGACACTATTGCCCTCTATCTTGCTGGGAACATAAGAACTTCGTGTTCAAAGAACGACTAGTTTTTAGACTCAATCCAAAAATCGAATCGGATTTTGGTTTCTTCGGAAGACCGGAAGTTTTGATCATGGAGCCATTAATCGGATCAAATGGTAATCGGAAGTGTAGCAATGTCCAGTTAATATACCGGACGGAGAAAGATTTCCCACTTAAACGTTTCCAAAAAGTTTGTACTCATTCATTCATCATTCATTTTCAACCGCTTATCCCTATTGGGGTCGCGTTCCAATGATATCCAATTTAGCAGCCCACGCTTGTCGATCCTCCGCCACTTCAGGAAGATGTTCGGGTTCGATCGCGAGGAGTTCCAAGGCAAGATACTGAATTTGATTCAGCCACCTTGTCCTAGGCCTGCCTCGAGGTCGAGGTCCCCTCACAATGGCTTGCATAGCTTTTCTGGGGAATCTTTCTTCATTCATGCGTTGAACATGTCCATACCATCGAAGTTGTGATCTCTCAACCCGAAGAAGGAGCTCCTCGACTCTTAGTTCCTCACGAACGGCCACATTCCTCATTCGATCTCTACGAGTGATTCCCTTAACCGCTCGAAGGTACCTCATCTCGGCAGCTTGTACTCGCGATCTTACCCTTTCGGTCATTACCCAAATCTCATGACCATAGGTGAGAATAGGAATGAACACAGCTTTGAAAACCGATAATTTAGCCGATCGACTAAGCTCGGCCTTCCTCAACACGCTTCTGCCAAGCTCCCTCATTATACTGCAGAAGCCTGACCGATTCGCGACGGTCATACTCATACGCTCAAAACTTAGCTCAGAAGGAACTACGCCCAATCGCCATTACACTTTGCCACTTAAACATTTATTTGGGACTTTTTTTCACTAGTATTTTAATGTATTACTAAAAATCTTTTTACTATTGGCGTTCTCTACGTTGGACGGTCTTTGTTCAACTAACTTTGTTCAACCTTGTTCAACCGTCCAACGTAGAGAACGCCAATAGTAAAAAGATTTTTAGTAATACATTAAAATACTAGTGAAAAAAAGTCCCAAATAAATGTTTAAGTGGCAAAGTGTAATGGTTAGCAGACGACAGACGAAAATTCAAATTGTAAAACGGCTTTAATTGATCCACTGAGGAAGACCCACACCAAGGGTCGAAAGCTTTGGTAAAAATTCGATGTCTTTCTTTTTGAAAAGCAACGAATTCTCTGGCGAACACCGGAAGAGCTGCAACTACGTAGAACTGGCCAGATACACATTGAATATATTCAGACATTGCTTTCGCTACTACAATAACCTTCCTAGAGAACTCAGATCTCTTAATTCAAGCAGGTTTTCCTCACACATCCGATCAGGTCACATCCGATACCCTTACTATGTGTAACCCTATTTTGTTCCCCCATCTTTATAAATTACAGTTTCAGCAACACGTGTCTCCTCGTCAAAACTAACAGTATTGCACACTAAACAACATAAATATTCAAATATTTGGCATATACTATCAATGATTCAGTTCTGCCGTCTACCTGACGAAATCGGTAATGGCTACAGGTCTTTAAATGTGTAATGGTTAGATTTAACATAACCTAAAACTTTTTAAATTAACCTCAATTTGTAGGGACGGTTAAATGTAGAATGGAGCTACTTAGCTAGCGCTCATGACTCATTGTTTAAAAAAGGAAATCGTTTATCCTTATTTGTCTCTTCCTTTCTAGATTTGCTATTTCTGGAGTCACAGGAAGTGATATTCCGCGTGGCGATAGCTCTTTTGGAAATTCACAAGGACGAACTTCTGAAGCGTGATAACTTTGAGGATATCATGGACTACATGAAGAACACTGTACCTCAAATGGACTATGATAAAATTGATCAAGTCATGCGTCGAACATTCTCCATGGATGTCTCCCGGCAGCTTAGCGAATACCAAGTGGAGTATCATGTGCTTCAAGAAGAGATTACCACGCAAAATCAGCACATTGAAACGCTGAATCGCACAAAAGAGGCAAATCTTGAGCTAGAGACGCAACTCCAAATAGCCCAGTCGACCATATCTCAACTCGAAAAATCAAAGTTTACGCAGCAAAATCAAATTCATGCCCTCCAGAGTCAGGTGCAGAGTCTCGAGGTGACTGTTGAGACTTTAGGAGCTTTTGTCAATCAATTGATAAATGCTAAGCATGACTTGGAGATTCCTGGGGAAGTTAGACGCATAGTTCAGCAGATTCACAATGTTGAACAGAGGAAGGCGAAACCGGTGTTTATGGATAGGAAAATTGGCAAATCGATATCGGTTAACAGTCATTTGGGAATGGGACTGAAGATCCTGGAGGAAGGCAATGAATCGATGGATTCGGGAAGCCATGGTAGGAAAAAGTCGCCATTCTTCGAAAACACCTTCGAACAGATAAGGCAGCAAAAGGCAGCTATGAGATTGAGTAGTTTTGACGAGGCAGCATCGCATGTGGCCAAGAAGGACGAAATCAAATTGCCGGAACACATTGAAAAAGCCATTAGCAATATGAAAAGCCCCAATGAGATAGATAGTGGCATTGCCACCCCAATGACTCCTCAGTCATCTCCAGCAAATAAAGCTAAAGATTCAGACAGTAGCACCGAAGGCGCTTCGAGTTTAGAGCCTCCAGCTCATCCGTTTAGCAATTGCGAAGATATTAACTTCCGCTTCAATGGCACAACTCAGCTGAAGACGATACGCACAGGACATCAGAGGACTCACATTGGGGCCATTCCCAAGGCACTTAGTCATGATGATGAGAGAGCAGAGAAGAGTTAACAATAAGCTTCATGATTAGATGCTAATCAATTTGTATTCCGTGTTTCTAGAAATCTCACCGCAGATATTTGCCGATGACAAAATTGACGTAATATCATTGAAATATTTATTTATTTATAATTGTATCACTTCTTGCTATACATAAAATGTATGATCTTAGCTTACAGACGTTACTAATGGGTAAGAGCGGAGTCTTCTGTTGTTTTGGAAATCCTTAAGCCTACAAAAAAGATCTTAGACAAGAGGTTATGTTGAAAATTCGGTATAACCTCAAAGTAACATAACCTCAAAGAGTAGCTAAAACTCCTAAAAATTTCAAGATTAAATACATAGCGTATACATTTATTAAGCATTAGGGCCGCATCACAGGAAAGTTCGGAACCGTTATGAGAAGAAAGGAAAAAGCAGTGCTCGAAAAAATGTACTCCAAGAGTAAACAAGGAAAAATGAATCCTTTTGTTACTGGTAAACGAACAAATAAATATCGTACGAAATTCTCTTGCATGGCCTAGCCTCCCTAGCCTAGAGTGATTAGTTTGACATATTAGGTTATAGCAAAGCTAACCTCAAAACCAGCAACGAGGTTAGGAAGTCAAATACGTAACCTAGTACGATACGCTTTGATTATCAAATACCGAATTCCCACAGGAGCTTTAGATACAAAACTCACAAACATGCTTCCGAATAGGATAACTAAGTTGAAGACACTACCATAACCAAATTTTGCAACATAACCTCTTATCCATAGCGAAGTTTTTCTTCTTTAAAATCTAAGATTTCCAAAACTGACAGAACTTGTGCCCTTTTCCAACAATTCGATAGTATACATAATATGTGTGTATATATTGTTTGCAATTATTGTGACTATAATAGCACCAAAAATGAAACTCAAAGTAAAATGTGAAAATTTCTATCCTTCGAAATTATTTAGTGAAAAAACAAACATCTACAATATGTATTGAAACTGTCTCCTTGCTTGTTTAGAGTGAAAAGTAAAGGTGTCATTGAATGCGAATAAAATTGTTGTTTTCTTGAAGACCAATTACAACTATTCGGTTTACCGAGTCATCACTCTCCCTGAAGACCGGTCATCTGGAGATCGTAAGTCGATATCTCAAACTGTCTGACTTCAAAATAGAAATATATCTACGACCAGGGGCCTTTCGACATTTCATTTTTCCATACGTTTTTGCATAGAGGCACTGAAGAGTATTGGCAAGTTTTATCCTAAAGAGAATTGACTTATAAGTCTGATATATTTCGAATTTGTGCATTAAAAGCTATCTAAAAATACATATTTCATAATGCTCGCCGAAATAATACAAAAACTACGAGGAAATTTGTTTAAATCGCGGTGCAATATCTGCAAAATTTTTAAAAGGAAAAGTGAAAAATATCTTCACTTTTTATTAAGCTTGATGGGCCCTTGTCTACAACAAATAAATAGTAAAGTAATCAATTACGATATAGATAGGGAACTCTCCGGTGATAGCCAGTGAGTTTGAAGTCACCTCACAAGAAACACTTCTTCAATCTTGCCCAGAGCTTTCGGTCCTGGATATGGACCTTCTTCAATGGTCGACTAAACTATGTTTCTTGTACTTTATGAGGATCGTTATTTCGTGTGGGTTTGGAAAAGGTATCATCACTTTCATGTTCTTTCCACAATGACATTGGACACTTCAAGAGACATTGCAATTAAATTTAATTTTGATTAATTCGGTTAATAAGTTCCAAACAATCTGATATAACATTTAGCTCATCTTTAAGGTAATTTTCTGCCAAGAAAAGCATCCTTGGTTTGTAATTTGTTTTTAAATCTTAGCTTGGAGCTTGCCATACAAGCCGAAAATCAATAAAAATAAATTCATGAATCAAATTCCGAAGGTATTTCTGAAAGGAATTTAAGAAAACTTCTGGGCGAGCTTTTTTTTAAAGAAACTTTCCAATATCTTAAAACAGCTTTTAAAGAATTTCTCAAACCTTCCACGTCTGCCCAAAATAATCAAAATTGGTTCGGTATTGAATTTATGGTGACTTTATTTTTAAGAAACTGTGAAAGAAGGATCTTGAGACTTGAAAGAAGTATTTTCGAAAGAAGAAAATAAAAGTCTTCTTGGTAGCCTTTAATTAGCTTTCACATCCATGAAATTTGGCTAGTTCATCAAAATTGGGGTTTAAGGTTTAGGCTTTTTAAACATTCAGTCACAACATTTAGTCAATTTCCCAAACGATAAAAGCTTATTTAGAAATAACGAGTTTTTTTGTGGAAATGTTGTCGTGTTTAAATATAGCTTGAGATCATTAAAATCGAATAAACAGAGAAAGCTCTTAAAAAGCTTCCAAAGGAAGTTCCAAAGGAAAATTGAAGCTACTTATCATCCATTCTTCTTTTAAAAGAAGCTTTAATATTAACCCTTTGAAAAACTAATGAAAAAGTTTATCGGCTATTCGAAACATATAAAACCATAAAAATTGGATTTGAATAAGAAAGCTTCTTTGTTCACAGATTTTTAAAAACATGGGAACGTTTTTTTACCTTCGTACCTTCTGTTTGTCTAAGATCAATTAAAATCATTAGAATCGGTTCAGAAATAGATCACAGAACAGAATATGCTCAACAGTTCCTAAGTATAATTTGTGTGAAGGGGATAGTAGGGTGAAAGGAACACCTATTGACACTTTAAGAACTCGTTTCAGGACCTATTGACACCCTACTCTGTACTATTTGGAATACGAAATTTGAACACTTATCCTTATCGAAAAACGCAGATTAATAAAAAACGCCATATTACTTTTACACTTTATCAGATACATTAAATAAATTTAAACATTTTGACAAAAGTGTCAATAGGGATTCTCTGTCGAAGAGGTGTTCATTCGACCCTACTCTCCCTTCGAACGTTCATGCCTTCAAATAATGTGAATTTTCTTTCAGTTCTCCTTAGAGACTTACAAATTTCTATTAAATATTTGTTAGCTTATCATCAATTATTGATAAATCCGTGATAACTTAGTGTAAATCTCTTACGAAAAACAAAAAAATCACATTATTCCAAGGCATGAACGTTCGAAGGGAGAGCACTTTCCCCTATATAAAGGTCATTAAAGGATTTTTATTGATTTTTCAATAAGCTCAAATTCATAAATATTCTATTAAAATTTGATTTTTTCATGTGGTTTTTTTTTTAATTGATTTTTTTTTGATTTCCTTTCGAAAAAATTTCCCAAAAAAAATCAATTAATAAAATTCACATTTAATGTTTCTTTATCACAAAGCCAACTTCATTCTTTGTCACAAAGCCAACACGTCAGTTGGATCAGCAATTGTCTTAACTTTCTCATCACCTCATCACCAGTTCTCGTATAATGCGTGTATTTCCATGCTGATGAGGCGATGAGAAAGTTACGACAATTGCTGCACTTTGCCCATTGAGCTACCGAGACCCCTCGCTTTATAATTCGGATGATTGGGAGACAATTTGATAGATGTCCGCTTCGTGTAATCCGAATGGATTTTTTGAATTCGAGCTCCAGAATTGGATCAGAAATATGGTGAAAAATGAGAAGATGCAGACATCCTTCACCAACAATCTCCTTGTAAAGTGATAAAAACTGCTCCTGATGGGCGATTATCGGTTCTTATAAGGGATGGATGGCAGAGAGTGTTTCTTCGATTACATCGTAATCAATAAGAAAAATACTCAAATTTGTATTATTTTTAAATGGTTGGATACCTGCTCCACTATCGGCCGATATCGTCTTCATCTGATTTCATATGATCGATGCAATATGCACAGTGCGTGGTTGCAATTTTACATATTTTTTAATAATTTCTCTAAATATTAAAAAATAAAATGTAGATATAGGGGAAGGTTTTGAAGGTTCGTATTAAAAAAGTAGTCCAAGATTTAAGATTTTTTACTGAATGCCACACACACCGAATTAATTATATCACTATATCAAAAAAAATCTCTTACTTATTGGGTTCAAATTGCCTCAAAAAATTCTTGGAAGTCCTTGGATTTTCCTTTACAGGAAAATAAAAATTTAGCGGCATTTTTTACAAAGTTGCCCTGGTTAACTCAGCTTCGTACCACTTTTTCCCACCTCTGTAGGCCGCATTTTCCCCGAAAACATTACACCAGACACAAAAATCTGGGCATCACTACTTAGATGGAACTACCTACTTGTTTTCACCATTTGTAGAAGGTATCACGCATTAAAAACCAATTGTAAGCTATTTTTCTAACACATGTTTTTTGACACTCGGAAAACCATTTAGGTGAGATTCTTAACAATCTCACCTACTATAATCCTAACAAAATTTCATGTCGTCCGATCGACCTCAAATTTGGCCAAAATGTGTTTCAGCACTTCCTGATCACGAATATATACACTAGATCCCGGCATTATGCACATTTTCGGGACCGAAAAAAACGCGCGAAATGGCATTATGCATCGAGAAAATTTGCATACCTACAGGGGTTTTCTTTTGAATAAATTGACCGTTGAACGAATTTCGCGCAGAGTAAAAGTCGGTAAAAGTAGTTCAAACAAAAAGATTCAAATGTTTCAACTAATTCAACAATATAAATGCATTAACAAACAGTACATGGCCAGAGTTCTTCAATAAATGGTTAGAATAATAAAAAAAAATACCTTAAAAAAAAGAAATTAAAATTTTGTTCTGAAAAAGTAGCAAAATGTTTTCAAATTTCCCGCGTCGCAACATAGTATGCATTCAGGCGTATTTCAAAAATGATTTCATAAATTGACCCCCGATGGTAGGCAAAATTGCATAATTGTGTGTGCATAATTCCGTCAGGTGCATAATCCCGAAGGACTTAATGCCGGGACTGAGTGTATGTGGCTAATTTACGTTCCCGGCCGGCCGGCCGGCCGCTCTTTGGAGCTTAATAGCTCCTAAACTAAAAAAGATATCGACTTGCGGTTTTCGGCAAAGGTTATATATCGGGTGAAAATTGCAACTTGGTGCATTGACCCCCCACCCCCCACCCCTCCTTCCGCCATTTTGAAGACCCCCCTTTTTTTGTTTTCCCAATAGCTCAGCCCCTATGGCATCGATCGGGCTCAAATTTTAGTATGTTATAGCTGGGCCTTAGAGCTTTCCATCAATACCAAACTTAAGGTCCCCCGACCCCCCTGACCCGAGCTATAAGGGTCCAAAAAAAATTTCTTAAAATGGCCATAACTCCGGTTCTAATTGTCAGAATTTAAAAAGTGAGGGCTTTTTGGAAAGCTCTCGTAAAATGCCACTTCCCCTTCTAACATCGGAAGTTCATAAAACCACCGCTAGGGGCGCTTTTTTTAAAAAGAAAATTTTTAAATCTTAAAAGTTAAATAACTCAAAAATTCCATTGTGCATCGGGCTGAAAATTTAGTATGTTGTAGCCGTTGATTATACCTATCAAACAAAAAAAACCTTAAGTCGATCCATAACCCCTGACCCGAGCTATAAGGGGTCAAAGTTCGAACATTGACCGGCCTCTATCTCCGGTTCTAATTAACATAGCGACCTAAATTTTACCTTTTTGGTTTCGTCTCGATGAGCACTTTCAGATGGAAGTTCAAAAAGTCACCACAGGTGGC
The DNA here is from genome assembly GCF_024763615.1 of Phlebotomus papatasi. Taxonomy (NCBI): domain Eukaryota; kingdom Metazoa; phylum Arthropoda; class Insecta; order Diptera; family Psychodidae; genus Phlebotomus; species Phlebotomus papatasi. The sequence goes on along the minus strand of NC_077222.1, from coordinate 101,733,331 downwards.
GCTGTGATAGCGTCAAAATTCATCGAAATTCAAAGTCACTTTTCTCAAAAACGGCATTGTGCAAGTTAATGAAATTTTAGTATGTTGTAGTCCAGTCTAAGACGTTTCCAAAATGGTGCGTATGTGCGCTGTGGTTTCAATAGAACCGGAGATATGAGGAGTCAAAGTTCACGAAATTCAAAAAATCATATCTCCGGTTCTATGTGACCGATTTTGATGAATGAGGGCTTAAACGAAAGATCTCACCAAATGCTACAACTTTCTAGAATATTTGAACTTCGTGGGACCAACACCAGGGGCGCCACAGTCGAAAAACCAATTTCAATATCACATAACCTCAATTATCTCGACTGTAGCTGAACCGATTTTGATGATTACTTCAACATAATTGTAGAGCACATTTGTCTCTACATTTCGCCCATACATCATTTTCCGCTCAGACTACGCTATCACTCCGATTTTGCCGTTTAAGTGTGAAAAAATTGATTTTTCCAATAATAACGCTTTGAAATCACTCAGATGCCAATTTGACTGCCTCTACTCCACAAAGACACTTAAAATATGGTTTTAAATGGAAAGTCCCGCAAAATACAACAATTCTTTGATTTAGTTGAAGTTCAATAAATGAACACTTGGGGCACTCTGGATGAAAAAACGAGTTAAGAAACAAAAAACCTCGCTTATCTTGGCTTCTGAGTAGTCGATGAGTTCAAGTTCTACGGCAAAATTATAGAGAACATTCTGGTCTACATTTCACTCATATAACACTTTTCTGTCAGTTCATCCAAATCCTTGATATTTTGGTTTAAATACAAAATTTGTATAATTTCACGAATTTGATTCAAGACAACTGAATGGCATCTCCCTACTTCAGCATCAAATCGAATTTGCATGCACTCCGAGTTAGCTCACGTTAAGAATCTCACCTACATAAGCCGGTTAGGATTATCTGTCCCTTTTTCCCTGCATTCTGACAGTCAGGGAATTATTTCAATTATTACCCATAAAGATTACTAGAAAATTTAAATTTTTATTCTAATCGGAAGTCAAGGACTTTATCTATGTTACTGCTCGAACTCCACGGAGAGAGTAATCTATTAATCCCTCGATTTTTTCACCCCCCAAAATTTCCACTTCCACCCCCAGGAGACCACTTTTGTCAACAAATCTGCACGCTTCACACGATTTCTGAGAAATGTTGTTTGTCCGTCTGTCCGTCCGGCTGTCGCCAGCTCTAGAGGCCAAACGGTAAGAGATAGCGACTTGGGACCTTTGGGGAACCCCCCATAAGTCGACCCAAGAATCGTTACCACGCCCCTCATGTTCCCCCCAGCCCTCCCCTTCCCCACCAAAACTATTTTTTTGGGATTGCTCGAAAACGCGTCGTGCGATATTTTTCATTTTTGGATATGTTTTAGAGATTACCCTACGGACATTTCGTCCTTAGACGAAAATCCCGTTGAATCATTCCTAATAACGATTTTTCAAGGTCAAAGGTTAAAAAGACATTAGAGAGCGCATTTATCAAGCGAATGGGGTCATGTTTGGGCTCGTTGGAAAGGTCTTGGAATTTCCGACAAAACTGAACCGGTTCCAATCGGTTTTGAATCGGTAATAAACCGGTTCATAACCGATAAAAAATTTTTATCTGAAAATCAATTATATTACTTTTAAAAACTATTTTTGGGGATCTTTTGAAATATTTATGAATCGGTTAAAATCGGTTGAGAACCGGTAAATGGTAAATGATGCGAAAGTACTTTTGCGGTATAGCATTTAATGGCGTCTACACACTAGTAGAAATTTTTAGACGCCATAAGTCACGAATTCGAGCATTCCGCAAAGCCTGGGACGCTTTGTCACCCCTTTTTTATGAATTACCTCTAGTTTGGCTTATTCTTTTACTGCCAAATTTCACGGGCTAAATATTCTCGAGGATCAGCCTGAGTCTATTTGAGGCTTTAGTCTTAAAATAAATTGGACATTGGAAATTTCTCTAAGCCATTAAAACAAACAAATATAATTGAGCAAGAATTTTATTGCAAAATTTTACTATTTTTTGAGGATTTTGAAACATTTTCATCTTTTGATATCCTTCAACAGATATTACTGTTTGAAGAATATCTTTTCAGGAGGATTTCTTTTTCGTTTTTCTTTTATTAGAATTCTCTTGTTTGACTTTATTTAACAGATTGCTAATGGAACTATCCACATCGACTTCCATTTCTTCTTCGTCTGAGTCTGAGGGCAAGGATTTATCTTTCTTGGGAATAGGCGTTGGAGGGCGATATGCAGAAGATGCTGGTTTTGGACTTGATTTATCCTTTGTTAAATCATTATTTGGCTTAAACACTGTTTTTCTCTTCTTTCTCGTTGGACTGGAGCTTACGTCTGTATCACTGCTTTGAGAATATCTACTTATAAGTTCATCAATTTGCTTATCAATTGGAGGCAATTTTAAATCCGTTTCATCCTTAAACGAAACCGAACTCTTAGGACCTTTTCCTTGTGGTTTCCGATGTATACTCTTTTCCGGAGATGGTGTCTTTGATGGTTCCTTTTTAATTTTCTGAACAATTCTCGCTGAATCCTAAATGAGGAAATTCATTTTATTTAAATACGATGAATTTCCTATTTAAATTTCAGCTTAAGCTAAATTTAGAGACATTTTACCTGGCCATCGTTATCACTGTCCGATGAGTCGTCTGAATCAGAAGAATCCTTTTTCTCCTGCTTCACAATCCCAACATTCACTTTTTCTTCAACTTCTGACTCTGAGCTGGAACTAGATGAATCAGATTCAGATTCCATCATCTTTTCCCTCTTTGGCCCATTCCTTTCCTCCGAAGTACTAATCCCACTGTCCACACTGTCCATGTTCACGAGTTCACCCTCAATGTAGGGCAGAATATTTTGTAAATCGAATTTCTTCACTTTAAATGATATCTCATCTCCTATTTGCATCCTCTTCTTCCTGGTGCCCTGGATCAGCCTAATGGACACATTGAACACACGGAATATCAGCACAGAAATATGTTTCTGGGACACATGCTTCACAATCCCCCTCAGAGTTACTCCAATCCGAGGTTTGAAGACGTAGAAATCTGCCCAAACCGTGAGATGCAGCTCAGGGGTATCATACCTCAAGAGACTCATGTCTCCTTCCAATTTGATATTCCTCACATCCAACACAATTCCATTGAGCTCCTCGTCAAATAATCCAATCTTCTTGGCTGCTACGGAATTAAGAAGGGTATCCTTGAATTGATCCATTCCCCAAGGCGGGAAGCTGATGTGCATTGAATTGTTCACACGTTCTACACAGCTATTCTTATCACGTGTGTAGGAGTCAAGCTCACTTTTAGTAAAATGAATATAATTTAAAGTCTTTTTCTTCATTTTTAATTAAATTTCACGATAAAAACGCTATTTTTACACGTTTTTTAGTGGAATCCACGCGCTTTGTTTTGACAACACTCTTTTTTCTTTTTTTTTGTTTTGACATTCATCGGTGTGAAGTTTGCAGCAAAAAATCAAATTTTGAACTGTACCTCTTAATAACGGTTTTCCAGTTAAGCTATGTAAGCCACCATTCTATTTGTGAGGACGCCTCGATCTCAGGACAGGGCAGACCTAGAACAAGGTGGTTAAATCAAATTCAGAATCTTGCCTTGAATCGTTTTGGGGTCGAGTCGGAACATTGTTCTGAAATGGCGGAGGATCGACAGGCGTAGGCCGTAGGCTGCTAACCTGGGTATCCCAGGCTCGCAAACTCAATAGGTATAAGAGGTTTAAAATGCTGATAAGATAAACACTTAATAGCAATTAGTTCTGCGGTTAATTTTTAAGATTTTTCTGTTTCCTAAAAAAAGGTGATAAAGCTTCGCATGGTTTGCTGAATGCTCTTCCTTAGATACTATACACACAGACAAATGAAAAATTCTTAAACAGAAATACCCAGGAATTTAATTTCAAATCCCATCCAATGAATGCCAATGCCCTAATTCTAAATCCTTGATCATTTAGTTTTAGTTGCAATTCGCAAATCTGTAGGCATTTTTCATTTTCCAGCTAATGCAGAACTTAAGTTTCCGATCTCTTAACTTGAAAGAGCTAGGGATTCTAGCCCATTTCTTTCGCTCAGAGTTTCTAAACTTAAACGCCTCGGGGATTCACGTCCAATTTAAGTTCCCAGGATCTAATATATTTTTAAATTTAGAGTCAAAATTTTTCTGTATGTACCTCAAAAAAGTACTATCAGTACTTTCACATAGTTTACCGTTTATTGGTCTTTAACCAAATTCATAAATCACTTAAAAGAATCTTTAAAAAAAAACATATATGTAAATGATTCTTGGACAAATTTTTCTTATCGCTTGAGAACCGATTGGAAACGGTTTAGACTTGTCAAAAATTGAATAGAATTTGAATTTATTTCATCTCATTCTTGACCTTTCCCACCCCCCATGCGTCTACCGCCGTCTTAGCGTTGATTGCAACCTCCAGGACTAAACGGTGGAAATGTCATTTCTCTGGTTGTATGTTACGGTTTTACAATATGTTTTACATTTCATTGGACAGTCAAAAAGAGAGAGCAAGTAAATTTTAACCTAATTTCATAACTTCTCATAATCACAATTCCAAATCCTTTCCAAGGAACCGAAACTTGCTACCATTCGGACGAGAAATACGCTCTATAGATTCTTTTAAACATTTAACCTTGAAAAATCTTTATTAACCTTTATCAACAGGATTTTCGAAAAACGACGAAATGTCCGCCTGGATGATCTCAAAACAAGCTCAAATAAAAAAAATTAAAATAATTGAACAACGCGTTTTCGAGCAATCCTGAAAAACATGTTGGATGGGAGAGATAGAAGGAAAATGGGGAGCATGGTAATTGTCCCAGAGTAGATGTAAAGCAGGGTCCCCCGCAGTTTCCAAGTTTATATCTCTACGTTTGGGCTCTAGACATGATAATACGAATTTCAGACTAGAGGTTTAGCCCAATTCCCGAAAGTTTCAAAATCTAAATTATTGAAAAATTTTATTGCTTTTTGAAAACCTAATAGGTTATTTATCTTTAGAAATCCGACCCTATGTTAAATTTTTCCAAAAAGTCGTGATTGCTAAGAAATTAGAGCAGTTAAGCCATATAGCTAAGCCTTAGGTCTGAAGCCCGTATAATGGCCAGAAAGACGGACAAACATCGGGACATTTCTCTCAGAAATCGTGCGAAGCGCGAACGTTATTTTGGGAAAGGTGGAAAATTTTGTTATAATCGACAACTAATTTTTGTCCGAAATTCAAATATATTAGGGGGATGTGGGGCTACATTGATATCCGATTTTTTTTTTGGATATTTCTACAAGACTAGACTTTACAGGAATGTAATTTATTTGCACAAAACAATTGTGGAACTAAATAAAATCTTTGTGAGGCCCAACTTCCTTTATAGAAATATGCAAAACAATCATAAACAGATCTCTCCGATATCCGGCACTTCGGTATCCGGCTGACAGCTGCCAAAAACTGACGGTTGATGAATTCAAAATGTTTTCTACGAAACATGCAGCTTGTCCAGTATGAATTAAAATGTTATTTTCACTTTATCAAAGCCTTTTGATACTTAGTTGTGGTACAAAATGAAAGATAGGTGCACCACAATGAAAATTCTGTTGTTTTTCGACAGAAAATACATTCACACAGCGCAAAATAGAAAATCCGTTGACCAGATTCAAAAACCCCTAATGTCATTTTGTCCCCCCGTCAGCCGGATATCAGAGAGAGCTGTGTATATCAATATAGCGCCAAAGATCAAAATAGCCCTACTTACCCTTAGGGTAAAGTGGTACAAGTTGGACAGGGCTTTTTTCTTGATAAATTTAGTACTTCATTTTTATTTGTGTATTTTTAATGCTTTAGTTATATAATTTGGTTCTTTTCGCTTAAGGCGTCTACACATTGAGAGCAATTTTCGTCAAAAATTGCATTTTTGACAGAAATTTGACGTTTCCCCCTACAACGCCGCAGGGAATTTCCTTCAAAAAAGCAATTTTTGACAAATATTGTTCCCAATGTGTAGAGGCCATTAAAAACAAATTTTGTACTTTATCAAGAATAAAATCATGTCCAACTTGTACTGGCAAATTGTCCAACTTGTAACACTATGTCCAACTTATATCACTTTACCCTACTCCTAAGGTATTTTAGGCAATGTTTTAAGTTATTCATTAATCGGTTAAGACCGATTGACAATCGGTTATGAACCGGTAAATAAATTTTGTGCAAAAATCAATTTTATTACTTTTAATTAAGCATTTTGAAGGACCTTTTGAGTGATTTTTTGAATCGTTTCAAATCGGTTGGGAACCGATATAATTAAGACTTTGACATAATTAGGACTTAAGCCGAAAGACCGCTTAGTTGAAAATGATAGAAATGTGGTTTTAACCATTATTTCGAAAATTATTACGTTAAACCGTCTCTTTGGCTTATCCTCTAGTCTGTCAAGGCCCTAAGACTAATAAAATTGATGGACAAGCAGTAAGGATTTTGAAAAGCTTTAGCTTGAGTTTTCAAGATTTTACAGCAGAACCATCAGGGGTGAAGTTTCGAGTTTTCATCTTAAGTGCTCACCAAGATGTACCATTCGGTAGTACATACATTCTCTACTTTATTGTAACTATAACTATTATAAGTAAAGTATGCATCAAAAATAAAACTAAAGGTAAAACCAGTAAAATTAAATGTTAAAGTTAAGAGTAAAGAAGTCATTGATACTGGTAAAATTGTTGTTTTCTTGAAGACTAAATTCCTGTTTACAGATCGAAAATTTCAAAGATGATATTGACGGAATGTCCAGTTGCAAGGATGGGTTCCAGTCTCCCCAGCAGATGCATTGTCTTTATCGACTTGATCAAATACCACAAGTTCGTAAGTCACAACCGTACCAGCCATCTAAAAATATTATTCCAGACTTTAAAAAATAAATAATTATGCGTCCGGCACACCTTTTAGATCAGGAAAATTTCATAAAGTCGAAATTCGAATCCCTTTCTTTTTCACATAATTTGCATATGACTATCTCATTCTTTTGCATACCAAATTCGATTAAGCTAAATTGAATTTAGAGTGATGTTTAAAGGAAGAAGAAGAGTACGAGAGAATGAGATAGACATATTCAAAGCATGTGAGAAATTCGACTTCGTAAAATTTTCCTGATCTAAAAGGTGTGCTGGAAGCCATTAAATTTCACGATTCCAATTTCCAAAATGGCGCTCTGGTAAAGCAATTTTTCGATTGATCGTTTTTCCAGTTTTGCATATATCTGACTTATTCTTTTGCACACCAAATTTGATTAAACTAAATTTAAATTGGTCTGATGTTTAAATGAAGAAGATTTCAAAAGAATGGGATAGACATATGTAAAACGCATGGCAAAGAAAGGGATGTGAATTTCGACTTCATGAAATTTTTCTGATTTAAAAGGTGTGCCGGAACCGTTAGAAAAGGTAATCGATATAAAAAATTTGAGTGACTTACCACTAAAATCAATCTTTTAGTAATGTAAAAGAATTTTCTACCGGTAAGTGCTATAGTGTCTTTTGAAATGGAGGAAGCAAACCGTGCTAATTCGATACTCCAGTGTTTTGTAGGGATTGTTCTTAGGATCCTCAAAGAACCCTTGCTAGCCTCATTTATTGAAGATACGCAAAGGATAACACAAACTGCTCTTCCCATAACGAATAGCAGAGAGTACCAGAAAAAAACTGTTGAGATGACATCAGAGTAGTTACTAGAAAATATAAGGGAGTAAAGTTGAGAAATGACCTATTCTTAACCTAGGCGGCTTAGGCCCCCTAGTCCTTACCCTTACCTCGTGAAACTATTGAATAACTGTAGACAGACAAAATATAAATTACTTGCGCAAGAGAGAAGAAGAATTAAGGAAAGACGATCATCCACATACAAAACTAACTCATTCAGAAGTAAATAGTGGCTACGAATTTCGGTCCAGAACGATTCTGGGATTATCTGCCAAGAAATAGGACATTTTTTAGTTTTTATTGTTGTTGTTGCAAATGCGAGACAAACCATGTTTTCCATTCGCTTAATTCTGTCAGTAACTTGGTTAAATCGTGCCGCTAATGAAATCCCAACAAGCATAATAAAGAGATCAAGGTAAGTCCAGCAAAATGTGAGGCTCATATTAATAAGAAGTAGAAAGGGAATCATCCAGTCGTGAAATCGAATCCAGTAAAAGATGTGAGTACGTTGACTTTCAAAGAAAACCTCTTGAATGGTCACGTTAGTACCGGGACACTCATTTAATGCACCATTAATGCCAATTAGAGTCATAGTCACATATCCTGAATATTCCGCTGGAAAGAATTATATTGTATTGAAAGAAAATATTCTGCGTCCAGTTTTTTTGAATTTGCGGCCATGAGATTATTTAAAAGTTTGAGGTTATGTTTAGTTTAACCTAAAAAAATTTGAGCATATTAATTTAAGATATCATGTTTTCATGTTGTTAAAATTGTTTCTGTTTCAATTTCTACCTTCAGAAACTTATCCAAAAGAGTTTCCTTATAAGTTAGGCAGAACATAACCCCACTTTATAAAATAACCTAAAAATCAAAACAAAGAAATAAGAAAAAAAACTTACATGCAGCAAGTGCAACCCAAATAAAGCAAAGGATCTTCATTTTACAATCAAGGCGCAATCCGTGGGTTCTATAGGGTCGAGTAAGAAAAATCGATTCAGCCCTATCCCAGCACCTAATCAATTTGGGCCATCTTCTGGCCAAATTTACAAAGAAAATTTGTCCAGTCGTTGTTATAGAAAAGAATGTCAATGATTCAGCATTAATTAGGTTAAGTCCAAAGTTATGAATTCTATAGATAGTGAGCAACAATTCACTAATGCCACCGGTAAGGACAAGAAGAGAATATATCGTTCTAACAGCCATCCATTTGAATTTTACGGCATTTCTGGTATTCGTCAGAATCCCAATCACTGGCATTATCCCCAGACACTGCGCCACTACGATAATTGGTCCAATGGCATTTTGGAAGGAGTCCGGAGCTTGATGCTTCCGCTTCCTTTCAATTTCTTCTTCCACTGAATCATCTCGGAAGTAGATTTTCCGTGTATTACTTCTATTCATGCGACTTTTGAGTCACACTCTACAAAGTCAACTGATGGAAAACATGTATTGAGCGTTTTTTTTTTTTTAATTTTCTGATCTTAATCTCTGGAGTAATCAGAAATCTATTAGCGTGACCAAAGAGCAATTCAAACGTTAAAAGGACATGTGCATAAATAAATCAGATGCACAACATTTTTGCTATCCTTGCCATTTAGTAGCTGTACAGGAAACATTTAGTAAGCCACTTTAAGCATTCCACATAGTCTTTACCATTTTGTTATTCCTTTTCGTACACTTGCAACAGTTGGGAAATATATACGATAAAAATGGAATTTCTCAAAACCAGTTCGAATACAAGCCTTATTAAACATTATTTTAGTAGAATCGCTTGAGAAAAACTACTTGGAATTCAAAATCGAGAAAAAATAATTGATTTAAATTGGTGACTTGTTGGAAGAGGATAAAGGGTCCTCCTGAAAAATCCCTTAAACGTTTTCAAAAACGAAAAGGAAATTGGAATTAGGGTAAAATGAGGAAATTTGGAATCATTTACAATTTGGGACATTTGAGATTTTCACACTGTTTTAGAGATTCAAAACGAAGAAATCTGTCCCTTCACGTTTTTTTCTTCTATTTTTCGGTCTTTGTTTTCTCTTTGCTCATCTGAAACAGTGAGAAAATCTCAAGTGTCCCAAATTGTAAATGGTTCCAAATGACTTCATTTTACCCTACATTTTAAACAACCCAAAAAATAAAGGTTTTTGGAAAAAGGATGAAAAAACAAATGGTCCCAACGTCGATTTACGAAGGAATTCTATCCAGGACCCAAATTCGATACTTCTCACCGTTCCGTGCCTAGGTCTTATAAGGGATAAGCCAGTGATAAGCCTAGATCATTTTATAGAGGTGTGATTCCTTGATTAAAAATCCGGATTGTGACAAACTCAAACGATAAATAATACAATTTTCTTTTAGTAATTACTAAAACTGGATTGAAAATGTGTGGCCTCTGTTCCTCGTAATTCTCGTGACAAATGACTTAAAAGCCTTACAAATGTACAAAAATATCTAAAAAAAACTTTAAAGTCGATTATCTCTTAAACTTATCACTGATTTATTAATCGTATCGAGACACTTTATTTGCTTTTACGATGTAATCATTACAATGTGTCTCGTGTTGGAAGAATCTGCTGATCGTAGATCGTCCAAGAGCGCCTTCCCCGCATTACCAGGCGGGACTCGAACTCACAGCTGTGAGAATCGAGTCAGAGATCTCACCGCCAAAGAGCCAACCGTCTTACCTATTGCGTCACTGACAAGACTTATTACTCATAGAATACTCAAGCTTTACATCCTATAAGTCTCAAACTGCCTTATAACATTTATGCTAACTTAAAAAAACAAAAAGTTAGTGAATATGAAAATTCGTGTCGTGCGAAAACCCGCGATAAATTTCGCGACCAACAAAAATCCGCGGAAAACTTCCTGATTTCTCGAGGAATCATTGAGCAATCTACAACTTTTTTAATTAATCTACTTAAGCAGCGCTACAACCTGAACATAAAATGGTCTAAATTACATTAGCAGATTCCGAAATGAACCATAAAAAAGCGGTTTTTAATATTTTTCTAACTGGTGTCTCAAAAACTAATTGAATAGAAATCGTCGTACGTGCAAATAAATTTGTGTTTAACAAACAATTTATTAACATATCTCTTTTCAAACCGGATATATTGCGTACTACAGATGACCAGACGAACCCGAAAATGCCTGATTATCTTTTTTAGTATCAGACATGTTCCAAAAGTACTGCTCAAAATCCCAAAAGCTAAAATCATGGATGCTAAAGCACTGAAAGCCAAAATCCCGAATGAGTCAAAATCTCGAAAGGCAAAATCCCGAATTATTAAAAGTGTTATAGCTACAGTGCCCGCTTCGTAATCCGGATGATTGAAAGACAATATGACAGATATCCGCTTCGTAATCCGGATGAATTTTTTGAATTTGTTCAACGTCTCGAAAATATAATACAAGGTTTTTTTCTAAAATTTGAATAAAAGTTTTAAATAAGCTTAAAAAGACATAATTACAGAATTCTATTATTATTAATCGTGTCGAGGCATAAAATTCACACATGTCTTGCCCAATAACGGGCTACGTCAATGGCATGCAGGGTTTCTAGAGAATTCTATGCTATTATACTTCATTTATTAAACAAAAACATCACAGAATAATTCATTTTCATTGCTGAATACTCGTGCATACATAACCTCAAAATGATTTTAAATGTAATCGTCGATAACTCGTCCGGATTAGAGAGCGGGCACTGTATTCTCAAAATTGCACCTGGACTTGTTGAGGCAAAAAGAAATTTTTCGTGTTTCGGAAAATTATTCTACACATTATCCTCTGTATAATTTCGCACTTTTCAGGATTTTGCCTATTCGGTATTTTGACTTTCGGAATTTTGACGTTGGGGATTTCCGCTTACGTATTTTGGGCTATTGGAATCCGATATTTTGGCTTTTCGGACTCATGATTTTTGGGGTTTTGGCTTTCGGGATTTTAAATTTCCAGGATTTTGACGTACGGGATGGTCATGTTCGAAATTTTGACTTTTCAGGATTTTGGTATTCGAGATATTGGCCTTTCGGAATTTTGGCTTTCGGGATTCCAACCTTTTGGGAATTTTGGCTTCCAGGATTTTTATTTTCAGGTTTTAGCTTTCGGGATTTTCGCTTTTCAGAATCTTAACTTCTCGGAATTTCAGTTTTTTGGAATTTTGGCTTCTCGGAATTTTAGCTTACGGGATTTCAGTTTTCGAATTTTTTGTGTTCTGAATTTTGACTTTTCGGGATATTGGCTTTCGGGATTTTGACTTTTCGTGATTTTGTCTATTCGGGATTTTGGCTTTCCGGGATATTCGCGTTCGCGATTACAATTTTCCAGATTTTGGCCGGTTCAAAACATATACCCTGGTAAGCAGAAATCAGCACTTTAAGAAAATCATAGTATCGCAATAGATGTGATTATAAATAACCAAAACGAAAATAAAAATTATAAAGGATTCACACCTGAAAAAAAGAACAGAGTAAATCCAGTTCAAAATCTTCAAATTCCAATAATTCCTTCAAAAAATTTTTATTTATTTGGACGCAATTGGAAAGACTCAATTCACAATTGAAACATAAATAAAAATATTATTAAACTATTTTTAGTAAGTAAAATTACAATCATAGCGAAAAACTATTTCATTCTCATGTGTGTCAACTTCATTTTTATTCAAGTCAAACTGCATCAAGACGAGTTCATAAGTGACGACCGTTCCTATCATCTGGAATTTTTAAAAATCAATACAAAAACTTCTTGAAGTTAAAATTCGAAATTTTCTTACAGATAGAACAAGTTTTCGTGTGAAGAAGAAAAATCTCATTCCTGTCAAACAAATGGTTTCCTTTGAGGTCTGATGGATGAACCTATCCAGTTCTACGCACCAAGCATACGTTGGAATGGTCTTTAGAATCACCAAGGGTCTTTTGGACTGATCATTAATTTCAGACGTACATAGCAATAGGCAAAGTGATCTAAGTATTAGGTATATTAGCGAATACCAGAAGTAGATTTGGCTTGTAGTATATGGTAAAATACTGGAAATAGAACCGAATTAAAAACCACTTGTACTGCAATAAAGTACCACTTAAAGTAAACTTACTTAAAAATGTTCAACAGTTGATAACAGCCCGTCAAATAATATCTGCAGATATCTTTAAGATTTCTGTAGAGAAAATCTACACCTCTACAGAATATCTGCAGATAAATTCTGTAGATATTCTTACGAATTTTATTTGGGCTTGGGACAAAATTCGTCAGAATATTTCGGCAGATTTTCTGACGAATCTCTAGATGAATTTCTGTAGATATTCTGTAGATTTTTTCTACATTCCAGACTTTCCAGACAAGATGTGTCAGAAAAGAGATGGAAAAATTTTTCACTGAAGTTTGCAAAATTCTATAGAGTTATTCTTAGTGATATCACGGTGTTTATATAAAATAAAGAATTCTGCGACGCCGTGTTACAAGTAGAGAAAAGTGAAGTGAAAACTTTAAACAGAGTGTCGACCAAAATTTCGTGTTTTTGTATCATTCGATTGGCGATTTTTAAGAAATTAGTTTTTGCTCGCAGTTTTTTTACTTATCTAAAATGTGTACTCGGTAATGCTTGTTAAGCAGAGCATACAATTTTCTTTATAACTTCTACAGTTTCTTCATAAATCAACAATATTTTTGTGAAGTAATGGAGGTTATGCAGATTTTCTAGGGAGAAATTCTGCCGAGAATCTGCAGATTTTCTCTGAATGTACTAGAATATACCGTTAAAATTCAAAAAAACCTCCGAGTAAAATCCGGCAGGTAGAGCAATGATTTGACGGGAGATGAAGTAAAGATCACTGGCACAGCAGACTAAGACTAATGGAGATACGTAGATCTCTACAAATTCTACCAACTCGCATAACTGCACATAATGATGTCTAACTTGTTGCCAATAGCTTTCGGGAGGAAGATATTTCCCTTTAACTAAGGTCAATCGCTTGTTAATTTGTTCGAATCGCTTTGCAAGACCGATACTTATCAAGATTGCAAAAATATCAAGAAAATTCCAAGCCAATGTTAAACAGAAATTAATGTACTGCAAAGATAATCGCAAGGTTAATATTATTTCTGTGCTAAAAAATATCAATCGTACTCACAGTTAAGATCAAGCCCAAAAATAAACTGTATGGTATTTCATTGAAAACAGATGGAAATTGTTTCAAAAAGTAATATTTTGCCCTATCGGGCAGATCATATTTACAAACTGAAGCTTCCTTAAAAGCACTATACACAGAATTAATCAAGAAAAGCGCATGTTCGACTGGAAAGTAAAAGAATTATGTTATTCTCATATCAAAAATAAATATAATTAAGGTAAAGTGCCCTCAAGTCGACCGGTAGAGTTATTTATTCAATTTATTTATATCGCATGATCTAACATTAATAGGTCAATTATTCCATAAATAAATACGAATCAGTGACAATTTTATAGAAATTCACCATTAAATATTCAAAAATTGACCACCGGTCGACTCGAGGGCACTTTACCTTACTTGACTTACTGAGTGACAGTATCAAAAGAATACTTCCTAATAACCTCACATGGACTACAACAGGAATGCGATTGACCTGATATGGATATTTGAGGAATGGTCTTTCTCTATACATCCAAAAAATCATAATTTCTCTCCATTTTCCAGCCAGCCATATAAAATAGAAATAACTAATAGTGGAGATTGATAAAAATACAGTTCCGACTAAAATTAAAAGACAATTTTTAAATTTTAACAGAAATATTTAAAGAAATAATTGCATTTACCGAAATTCTTAGCTGTTATTCCAATGGAAATGATATGTTTTGTGAAGAAGAATAGCATGAAAAATCCAAATACTGCGTAGACTAGAGAATAAGCAGTTCGTACACTTTTCCATGAAAATAAAATTTTATCCGGCAGATTGCTTGCAATACCATTCAAAGGGAACATTCCGAAGACTTGTGAAATTAATATAACTATGAGAAAAAATAAAAATTTATCAATCTTTCCATAAATTTAGATCCTGAAGTCGACATCTTTAACCGTTTGACCTCTACGTCTATAATTAAAAGCAAGGGCGAGCAAGAACCGTTTGAAACCGAATAAATGTCAAAATAAGGGTGTCCAAGTAGCGTTTTGGCCATTGGCGTACAATTTTCATTTGACTTTTATTCACAAGGGGTAACTCATTTTGAAGAATTCGAGCCAATCTGATCAGGGAACTCACGGGGAACCCGGGGAACTCACGGGGAACTCGGGGAACTCACGGGGAACTCGGAGAACTCACGGGGAACTCGGGGAACTCGGGGAACCTATATATTTTTTCAGGGAACCCGGGGAACCCATATAATTTTCAGGGAACTCTCAGGGAACCCGGGAAACCCATACATATTTTCGGAGAGCCCGGGGAACTCATACATTTTTCAGGGAACTCACGGGGAACTCACATAATTTTCCGGGAACCCATACATTTTTTCAGGGAACCCGGGGAACTCATACATTTTTTCAAGGAACTCTCAAGGAATTTTCCAATCGAGAGTGAAAATTTATGGAAAAATCACAACTTTATAGCTGAGAGATCAGTTTAAGATTGGGTGTTAGAAATCCCCTGGCCAGCGGAAGATTATTTGTCATTACCAGGAATATTCTCCTAAAAAATCCCTTTTCATTACAATTTTGGACCGTTTTCACTAGAATTTTCTATCATGGAGTAAGTACATTGTATAGTATTATATTTTTTTGCTTATATTTTAAGGACAATGTCTAAGTCAATATAGTGTAAGTGTAAGAGGATTGTAGCCTATTTTGTGGTTTTTCAATAAAACTTAAACTTAATATCAGGCAAGTAAGTTATAGAAAAAGACAGGATCAAAAGAGCAGGAAAAGTAGTAGTCGTCATCTGGAACATCATCCATAGAGTTTTGAGAGTAATAAAATATTCTGAATTCAAATAATTTTTTATTCTGAAAATTCCTAAAAAAAAATACTGAGAATATCTGCTGAGAGTGAGCTAAAAACTCAGCAGCTAGTTTGGGTGACCGACCACCATGAGCGCTGACCCGTAACATTTTCATATATTGCCTGAGCACTAATTTCATACAAATCTGCTGAGTTTCTAGCTCAGAGCTGAACTCAGCTAACGGTGTCAGCCGAGCTATTCTCCTTTCCTCACAAAACGACAGTCTTTTTAACTAGTTAAAATTGTAAATCATAAAATTGTAAATCTGTATAAATCATGGCATATACGATCTGTGATTCAAGGTTTCTGCCGTTTACCTGATGAGACCAGACATGGTAAGTCGGCGGCAGACACAACCAAGCATTAATTGGGGAGAAATTTATAAATTGAATTGAATTAATTTGCTCGAAGACCCCTGGGAATATTCCTTACTGTGAAGGTTGGTCAAGATGGATATGAATACCTAAAGTCGTAGGAGTCAGTTCTTACACAATTGTCCTAACGATTACTTATTTGAAAGTTCTGTGCCATTTCCTTCCATGACAGCAGAAGATGAATAGGAATGCAAGAGGGAAATAGAGGGAGTCTTAGTTTGACCATGAAATGGGGAACATGGAGTTCCGAGTCCTGGGCTCCTGAGAGCAGATAATTGATTATTCCAGGATCCAGAACAACAAAGTTTTGACTTATATTATTTCAATTTTTTATTTATTTTTATTATAATAAACAATAAAATTCATCTGTTCATACAATGTACAAATCCATTTCTAATTCTTGTGTCAAGTAATGAATGCGGAGCTTTTACCTTGCTTACAGTGGGCAAGTTGAAATGAAAAATAATTTACCATAGATGCGGATAACTTTGCCCTTCTACTATTCATAAGCTTTTCTTTAATTTTAGCTCTTAAATATCCTTAAGGATTTAAGGTCTATCCTTAAATGCTAAAATTAAAGGAAAGCTTACGAATAGCAGGGTGGAAAGTAACCTCCAGAGTGTAAAGTCACCCGCAAGTGGTACCGAAAAACGTAAAGATCACTTCACAAGAATTGTGTTGTGAAATTTTAAAATAATTAAAGGGATTAGCACGGCGTTAAAAAAAGGAAGAATACTCTACCCTAACAAGATCTCTTATAAACCGTTTTACTGCTACAGAAGATGAATAAAGATGGTCAGTAAATATTAATTAGATAAAAAGATAAATAAAAGGATTTTCAGTGCCATAAATTATAAAAATAATTGTTGAAATTTATTGACAATGAATAATAATTACGGTCCCGAAATATACAACCAATGAAGGGATTTTCCATCGTGTACATCTCGGAGGTTGGAATCGACGCTAAGACTACAATGGCCGCATGGAGGTGGGGAAAAACAGAGATGAAAATAGAATCCAATTCAATTCAATATTTCTGATTTTTTTTTTATTTTAGAAAGCTTAAAAATCAGACTTGATGGGATTCAATCGAATTCGCCCAAAATAGCTAAGGAGTAATAAAATTGGTTTTCGGATAAAAATTAATTACCGTTTATGAACCGGTTCAAAACCGATATGAATCGTATTCCGACTTGTTAGAATTTCCAAGACCTTTCCACCGAGCCCAAACACGATACCATTGATACGGGCAAAACAATTCAAGTTTTATCGAAATTCGAAAATTTAATTCTGAATAACGTTATGGCGATAGCACACCTTTTCAATTGAGTGAAATTCAATCAATTGAAATTTTACGTCTTACTCTTTCAAACTGAAATCAAATGTAGCTGTCCCTTTCTGTCAAATGAAAATTGAAATTGAAATTCTAATTTTCATTTGACAGAAAGGGACAAATATATTTTATTTTAGTTTGAAAGATAATGGCGCTGGCACACCTTTTCAATTGAGTGAAATTCAATCGATTGAAATTTTACCTCTTACTCTTTCAAATTGAGATCAGATATAGCTGTCTCTTTCTATCAAATGAAATTTAAAATTGAAATTGAAAATGAAATTGAAATTGAAATTTTCATTTGACAGAAAAAGACAAACATATCTTACTTCAATATGAAAGAATAAGATGTAAAATTTCAATTGATTGAATTTCACTCAATTGAAAAGGTGTGCCAGCACCATTAGGAAAATATTCTTAATATTCCTCAAGACTATTTCTGGAAATTGCAAGATCCATATTAACGTTGCAACTGAAGGATACCACTTTTAGCACACAAACCTGGATAAATCGCTCTATGAAAAGTATCACTTTCCCTGTGACTAAATGTGTTAACGTTCTTCTCATTTAATTCACAAACTTCCATTTTCAATAGAATATGAAGAAAGTGCACAAAGAACTGCTTGTGTTGGATTAATAATGTTTACTGAAGCTAATTTACCACAAATCACCAGCTAATATATTGCAAGATAAATATCTAAATCGCAGAGCGAAATCAATATTGACAACATTGACAAATACTAAAAAAAAACTCACTATTACTTCATAATGTAGCTTGTATTCCATGTGTTAATGATACATTTTTAAAACTTTTTTTTTAATAAAGTATTAAATATAAATTTCAGGATTGGATTATTTTTATTGCTATCCGTACTCAAAGTTGATTGGCTATCGGTATTGTTAGTTTATGAGATTTTTAAATTGAACTTTTTATAGACTTTGATCTTGATCCGAACCATTGACTCACGCAAAGTCCCTCAAGACCGGGATTTGATGTAGGGGAGATCGGGGACGTTTAGGACAGGGGTAGTGTGGGACAAGACAATTTTTTGATTATTTTTTTTTAATAAATGGGATTTAACCACTACTCAATCGTAGGCAATATTAAGATGTATCTTGACTAAAAAAAATGGATATCCTCAGTTTTATTGTTTTAATTCTATGAACACTTTTTTAAAAATTGATAAAAATTGTATATTTTAACGTCTCAGTTTTCCTCTTTGTATTTTATATCAGCGGTATATAATCAAAACTTTTTTATCTCATTAGCTAGCAGTGTAATCTGGGAACATATTTTTATAAAAGTTTCAGAGATTTTACGCTCTTGTTTTTTACATAAAGGTTTTAAATACCAAAACTACATGCGGGGATGTTTGGGACACCTGAAAGGGGATGAATGGGTCGTTGATTTTCGACAAGATTGTAGGTGGCGTGCAATTTTTTATTGTCAAAATGAAGAGTAATGTCCAGTTTCTACTGAAAATCTTCATCTTGTGCAAACCTTACCAGTTGAGCAGTTGTCTACAGGGACAATTAAACCATCAATGTCTTGGGAATCAATAATTTACTCTTCAGAGGATATTCGACCTTTGCTCAATCCCGTTAAAAACTATTATCTCGAAAATTTCTCGAGCAATATCCTCTACAATTCTCACAAGTTCTCCAGAAAAGGCAAGACGAGAGCTTTTTCAGAGAAATAAGGAAAAAATAGGTAACATGCAGTTGTCGTAAAATCAAACAGGAATCCGTCAATGAGTTCAAAACTAAAAGTGTTAAGAGAATCTACTTGCCTGAGGAATTTGATTATCATGATTGCAATATTTAGAATAAAAAAAGCATAGAAAGGTAGATGGAAAATAAGAAGAAAATACTTTACGTAAGTGATTGACAATAAATGAATCTACAATACAAATAAAATTGATATTAATTTCTAAGTATGAAATAAAAGATGAAACATTTTTATTTTTATCGGAAATATTTTTAATCTAGTATTTAAGATTAATTACCGTGCTCCAATAATACAAATTATGCGAGAAAAAATGCGTCCCAAACATCCCCTTTTGCGTCCCATACTGCCCGATATCGGGGAGGTTTGGGACAAAGCGTCAAGTAAAATGTTTTATCTTCTCCGAGAAAACTCAGTTGTTTTCCAAGTTCTATCGAGTACTTTCTATAAAGTCAATACCCATAAGTATCCTATAGACCGCATAAAATTGTAATACACTATCGTGGTTTTTTGGAATAGTGTCTCAAAGTCAAAACATGAAAAAGTGTCCCAAGCCTCCCCAATCTCCCCTATCACATTGTCTATCCAGAAGGTTATGTTCAAAAAATTTATCCAAAATGTTTATTCTTGATATGAGAGCATGTACATAATAAACATACACGTAACTGAAAATCCAAGGATTACAACATTGCTTTATATTTACTCAATTTTGTTTCTTGCAAAGTCTAACTGCATCATAAATAAGTAAAAAAGCGTTCCTACCATCTCCAATTCCAAAAAGATTATAGAATCTAGAAGGATATCTCCTGTGATTGCCAGTGAAAAGGTATAGTCACTCTATAAGATGAAAACACTTTTAGTTTTTGCCCAAAGCTTTTGATCCTGACGGAGATCTTCTTCAGTGGTCTACTAAATTGTTTTTCCAGAGTCTTTCTTAGGGATCGTGTAGTTCTCATGGAGTTCCGGATCATCACTAGCATCACTATTCGGAACCCCATGTACCTACTACACGATCACTAAGAAATATTGTGGAAACACAATTTTGTTGACCAGTGAAGAAGATCCCTATCAGGATCGAAAGCTCTGGGCAAGATCTAAAAGTGTTTTCATCTTAGGGTGACTGTATCTTTTCACATGTAATCACCGGAGAGATGCACCAGTTCATCATTCAGAGGCTTATAGAATCTTTCAATTCAAACTAGACCATCAAATCCGTTACAGATAGAACAAATTTTCGTGTGAAGATCTGATGGATGTATTCTATGAACCTATCCAGTTCTATACACTAGAATTGTCTAAAACGATCAAAACTAAAATAGTCTCCTTGCTAATAGTGAATAGTAAAAATTTTTATGAAAAAATTATTGTTTTTCTAAAAACGAATCGTATTTCATGAGAAAAAAAATTCACAACACGTGTTGACGCGTTGTCCAGTTGCAAGGATGGGTTCCATTTTCCCCAGCAGATGCATTCTCTTTATCTACTTGATCAAATACAACAAGTTCGTAAGTCACAACCGTACCAGCCATCTAAAAATATTAATTCAGATTTAAACGTCAGTTTTCAAACCTCTAAAACATTTTAAGAAAAAAAAAAAGAAAATTTACCAATCTCTTGACTTAATTCAACTAATTTAACAACTGAAAGATATCAACAACAACTTACCACTAATACTAATCTTTTGGTAATGTAAAAGAATTTTCTACCGGTAAGTGCTATAGTATCTTTCGCGATGTTTCGAGAGAACCGTCCTAATTCGACACTCCAATGTTTTGTAGGGACCCTTCTTAGGATCCTCAATGGACCTTTAGTAGCTTCATGTATTGAAGCTACGCAGAGAAGACAACAAACAGCTCTTCCCATTACAAATAGCAGAGAGAACCAGAAAAAAACTGTTGAGATGATGTCCGAATAGTTACTACAAATAGAAGGGAGTAAAGTTGTGAAATGACCTATTAACCTAGGCGGCCTAGGCCCCCTATGCCTTACCCTTACCTCGTGAAACTATTGAACAACTGCAGACAGACGAAATATAAATTACTCGCGCAGGAGAGAAGAAGAATCAAGGAAAGACGATCATCCACATACAAAACTAACTCATTCAGAAGTAAATAGTGGCTACGAATTTCGGTCCAGAACGATTCTGGGATTATCTGCCAAGAAATAGGACATTCTTTAGTTTTTATTGTTGTTGTTGCAAATGCGAGACAAACCATATTTTCCATTCGCTTAATTCTGTCAGTAACTTGGTTAAATCGTGCCGCTAATGAAATCCCAACAAGCATAATAAAGAGATCAAGGTAAGTCCAGCAAAATGTGAGACTCATATTAACAAGAAGTAATAAAGGAATCATCCAGTTTTGAAAATTAATCCAGTAAAAGATGTGTGAACGCTGGCTTTCGAAGAAAACTTCTTGAATGGTAATGTTAGTACCAGGACACTCTTTCAATGCTCCATAAATACCAATTGAAGTCATGGTCAAGTATCCTGCATATTCCACTGGAAAGAACAAAACTGAAAGCATTGAACACTTATTCTTCAAATTAGTACCAATGAGGTTATTTTAAAGTTTCAGGTTATGTTTAGTTTAACCTCAAAAAAAAAAAAACTTTGAGCACATTTTGAATATCATGGGAAAACGTAGTTTCCCGATGTATGGAGAAAGATAAAACTTTATTCCTGCTCTATTTTCAAACCTCAGAAAGTTGTCCAAGAATTCTCTTTATAGGTTAGGCAGAACATAACCTCACTTTCTAAAATAGCCTTTTAGCAAAAATAGAGGAAAAACGTACTGGCAGAAAGAGCAGTCCAAAAACAAGCCAAAATCTTCATTTTAAAATCAAGACGCCACCCATGGGTTCTATATGGTCGAGTAAGAAAAACTGATTCAGCCCTATCCCAACACGTAATCAATTTGGGCCATCTTCTGGCTAAACTGAGAAACAAAAATTGTCCAGTTGATGTTATAGCATAGAATGTTAGTGCTTCCGCATTAATTAAGTTAAGCCCAACTCGATGAATTCGGTTGAGATTTAACAACAATTCAGCTATACCACAAATTAGAATAAAAATAGAATATATCGTTCTAATAGACATCCATTTGAATTTTACGGCATTTCTGTTATTCGTCAGGATCCCAATCACTGGCATTATCCCCAGACACTGCGCCACTACGATAATTGGTCCAATGGCATTTTGGAAGGAGTCCGGAGCTTGATGCTTCCGCTTCCTTTCAATTTCTTCTTCCACTGAATCATCGCGGAAGTGAATTTTCGGTGTATTTATTATGTTCATGCGACTTCTGAATCACAATTCACCAAGTCAACTGAAGCAAAAACATGTTTTGAATATTTTATTTTTAAGTTTTGATTTCAATCCATATCAGAAAAGTATTAGCGTGACTAACAATCGATTTAATTGCTGTATGAATATTAAAATAAATAATTCAGGTGAACAACATCCTTGCTTGCTTTACATTCCACTCGATGGTACAACAACAAATTCAAAAAGTTCGTATAGTCTAACTATAGTCACAGTTTGTAGTTAGCTTACATTGAGGCACACAATGGGTCAAAGAATAGAGTACTCGTCGCTATAATGCAAGTACGCCGGTTTCGAATTCCGATTAGCTTATCTGGAATATTTCTAAATTAAGAAGTTGGAATTGAATGACTTCACTGCACTTGATTCCTCAAAGAATGGGACTGACCACCTCATCCTCGTATAAGAAAATATAAGAATTCATGCTCCTAAATACTGCTGTCAGAAAGGTTTAGATGCTTTATGGAATGTTGTACCGCGGCATTGTCATTAATATAGTTATCTACATGATACCCGTACGGTTAGGCAGGTATCCATCGTGCACGTCCTAGGTAGCGGATAGGGAAAGGCTTTAGAGGACTTAATTCAGAGGTGAGTAAGTACCTTTTGAAATCGAACAAACGTCAAATGAAAAACGTTAGTAATGATCAAAACGCTACCTGGACAAACTTATTTTGACGTTAATTCGGTTTCAATCGGTTCTTGCTCATCCCTGCTGTAATTGGTCCTACGTATCGGCATTCTCGCACCTACGAAAAGTCCTTAGTGCATACTAAACCGCACGGACTACCCCTAAACACTTGTCTCCCGGGTAAGGAGACCGGCGACCTCAGGCTTACACCCTGAGAACGCCCATGCAAACCCTGTAAAGAGGAAGAGACTTCGGAGCAAACCCGGGACAAGGCAACAGAAACAAATTCAGGATCTCGCTTTGGGTTGTCTTGGGATTGGCTCCGACCACTTTTCTGAAGTATCAGAGGATTGACAAGACTAGGATGCTATTCTGGGTCTCTTAAGCACGCGGCCCGATAGGTATTAGCAGTTAAAAACGAATGAATGTACATGAGATTATTTCAAATCTGCACATCTTATAAAAAAATTACCACTCTACAACTTTGTCGAAGACCATTGTTCTCTATATTAAAGGAAACAGGTTCCACTTCGCTTATACTTTCTATATATTGCAAGGGAAGCAGTTGTACAAATTAATTTGCCTAAAACCTTTTGTGGATTCTGAGAGATCTTTAAGTACCCGAATTCAATATCACTTACCGTTCTGCCTACCTGTACTTAAGTCTAGTAAAAAAATGAACAAACCGACTCCATAGATCCACCATTATATTCTCAAAATTTCAAATACGTAAAATACCTATTAAAGTTTGTAGTATTTCGCCCTATTCCACTCCTGCCTTGGGAATAATAAAATTAATAAAATAATAATAATGGTGGCACGATGCTCCATAGAGGAACAGGGCCTTCCCGCAAGGGGAGTTCGGAACGGAACATGCATTTATTCATCACCATCATCATTTTCAACCGTTTATCCTCATTGGGGTCGCGCGCCCATGACATACAATTTAGCAGCCCACGTAGTCAGGAAGCGTCAGGGCGTCACTTCAGGTATATGTTCGGGTTCGATCTTAAGATGCTCCAAGGCAAGATTCTGAATTTGATTCAGCCACCTTGTCCTAGGTCTGCCTCGAGGTCGACGCCTCCTCACAATGGTTTACGAACATCCATTATTATTTTTACTTATACAGGGATGGGGTTGTCAGTCCCAGGCCCCGTGAAATCAAATGCAATGAAGTTCACTGAATGCAATCCAAACACCTTTAATATGTTAGATCCATCAGAGAATCTGTAAGGGCGGAACCCTTAAAGTTATCGCAAGGATGAGAGCCTTGGTCGCTAGAGATTTCTCCGGGACCCTCAGCGTTCCTCGACTGACAGAAATGCAAAAAAAATTAAAATAACATTCCGGAAATGTTTATTTTACCCTACGGTATTGATCCATAATCGGAGTAAATATTACGCTTTTTAGGCGTATATTAGGGCTTAAAGTTACACTTTTTCATGTTAATTTTACGCTCAAAAGGGTGTAAAATTAGCATTAAAAAATGTTGATATATTTTTACACCTAAAAAGTGTTAAAGTTATGAGGAAAAAAGTTAATCGCACCTCCGTTTTTTTCTCAGTGTCCTAATGATCTATTCTCTACGACAATTCAACATGAACTAACTCTCAATACTAATCATCTCTACGATACCCCTCCCGAAGCGGTAACTCATAGGCTAACACTAGGAACGCTCTTAGGAGAAATTCAAATACCAGCGGGGGGGGGGGGGGTAACCTTTGGGGAGAAGCTAGTGCTAACAAACGTTAGAAAAATTCATGGTGACACAATAGGGATTCGAACCTGAGACACTTACATCATAGAGCGAGTGCTCTACCGCTTGACCCATTGAGTGTCTATTGTAAAAGTATTCCAATCCCAAAATATCGTAGTTTTCCCGTATCAAATCATCAAAATCGAAAGAACGACCAAATCACTCGATGGGGCATGTACGTACACTGAGAGAAATCCGAAAAGGTTAAAATAAGATTACGGAAATGTTTATTTTACCCTGCAATATTGATCCGAAATCGGTGTAAATATTATGCTTTTTAGGTGTATTAGGGGTTAAAGTTACCCTTTTTCATGTTAATTTTATCCTAAAAAAGGTGTAACATTAACATTAAAAAATGTTGATATATTTTTACACCTATAAAGTGTTAAAATTATTAGGAAAAAAAGTAAATTGCATCCCCCTTTTTTCTCAGTGTACCTACAGTAGACTCTCGTTCTTGTTGACAATTGAGACGCCCAGAGCAGAAGTGGTCTCCTTTTGTATGCATTTCCCTATTAAAACAGACCACTTCTGCTCTAAGCGTCTCAATTTTCACGTTTCGTTTTGAAGCAAATTTGCTCAAGTTCGCTGTATTTCCTCTTATTTTATCATGATTCTTTACGATTAAACGCTTTTTGTGGAATTTACAATGAATTTAATCCCCAAATCTCTCGATAATTCGGACAACATTTTGCCCTATATACCCGATTGAGACAGAGTCTACTGTATTACGAGTTGCTAAACCAAAAGATACTATCACTAGGCAATAGCCGATCAATTTCGATAATGTATTGGTCGAAAACCAGCAAAAATCGATCAAAAAACACGAACGAGTGATATTGCAACACGACAACGAACCCTCCGTGACATTGTTGTCTATGGTTCAGGACAACATTAAAAGCTAAAATGAGAAGTGTTACTGCCCCCGATGTATTCTTCAAACCTACAACAAAATTGGTAATGCCCGTTACAAGGGTGCTTCCAAGTGTTAAGCTCCATTCAGCAGCACGATATCTTCTTAGTATCTCCTATTGCAGTGAAGAAAAGTAAATTTACTGAAGACAACTCTTGGACTTTGTTCTTGCTCCTGCAAGTGTTCCCTCTCTTCCTATGATAGCATAGGAAAAATCAGAAAATTCATAATACTTAGAATAACATCAATTTTTGAACACCATCAATACAACAAATCTTTTTATAAAATTTTAGTACGTAAAATCACATTCATAGCGAAAAACTGTTTCATTCTCATGAGAGTACAGTTCATTATTTTTAAAGTCAAACTGCATCAAGACGAGTTCATAAGTGACGACCGTTCCTACCATCTGCAATTTTTAAAAATACATTAGAAAAAACATTCTTGAAGTTGAAATTCAAAATTTCCTTACAGATAGAACAAGTTTTCGTGTGAAGAAGAAAAATCTCATTCCTGTCAAACAAATGGTGTCCTTTGAAGTCTGATGGATGAACCTATCCAGTTCTACGCACCAAGCATACGTTGGAATGGTCTTGAGGATCAGCAAGGGTCTTTTAGACTGATCATTAATTTCAGATGTGAACAAGAACAAGCAAAGTGTTCTAAGTATGAGATACAGAAGCGAATACCAGAAGTAGACGTTGTTTATTGTATATGGTAAAGTACTGGAAATAGAACCGCATTAGGAACCACTTATACTGCAAAAAGGTACCGCAATAAAGTACTATTTAAAGTAAACTTACTTAAAAATATTCAACAATTGGTAACAGATGAAGTAAAGATCATTGGTGCAGGAGAGTAAGACTATTGGTGATATGTGCATCTCTACAAATTCAACCATTTCGCATAATTGCACATAATGAAGTCTAACTTGTTCCCAGTAGCTTTGAGGAGCAAATTTTCCCTTAACTGAGTCCAGTCGGTTGTTTATTTGTTCGAATCGTTTTGCAAGACCGACACTTATCAAGATTGCAAAAATATCAATGAAATTCCAAGCGAATGTTAAACAAAAATTCATATACTGAAAATATCGTTCTGATTTAGTATTAAGCAATAAGAAAAGTATTTCGTTGTACTCACAGTCAATATCAAGGCTAAAGGTAAACTATATGGAATTTCACTGAAAATATGCATAAATTGCTTCATAAAGAAATATTTTGCTTTATCGGGCAAATCATATTTACAAACTGAAGCTTCCTTAAAAATATTGTATAAAGAATTAGCCAAGAAGAGCAAATGTTCAACTGCAAATTAAGAAGATGAAGAATAAAAAAATATATATGTGATATACTTGCAGAGGGTATCAAGCCTCATAAAAAGTGAAGCTATTTTTCACTTTATCTCACTTTTTCGAAATTTAATAATTTCGAAATATATCGGAATGAAAAGTCCAGTTCTCTTTACACAAAAGAAATTTGGAGTAAAATTGTTCGTAAATGTTTGTGAACTCGTACTGGGGACTTACGAAATGCTCGTTAATCGTATAACCCACAAAAAATTTGTAAAAGTTTGTACTTTTCACAAATATTGTTCGTAACATGATCAATTGACAAATATTTTTGGTTCTTTCACAGACATTCTGTTTGTAAAGGTTCGTAAACACACAGAAAAATGTTCGTAAGTATTTGTCATTTGTTCGTAAAATTTTGCCGGACAATCAAAAAATTACGAATAAATGTTTGAAGAAGAAAAAATATTTGTTAAGTGCTCATGTTATGAAGAATGTTTGTGAAAAAGTACAACCTTTTACGAACTTTTTTGCGGATTATACGATTATCGAGCCGTAAAATTTTGTCATTTGTTCTTAAAGTTTAGCCAGACAAACAAAAATTTACAAACAAATGTTTGTATAAGAAAAAATGTTTGTTAAGTGCTCAAGTTACGAACAATGTTTGTGAAATAAACTAAACTTTAACGAACTTGTTTGTGGTATATATGATTTACGAGCATTTCAAAAACCCTCAGCAGGAATTCAGAAACATTTACAAACATTATACAAAATCATTAGGTCGTCATTAGGTTTTACTGTGTCAATGATACAGAGAAATGAACCTTGATACCCCCTTAGATACTTGACTTACTCAGTGCCATTATTAGGAAAACCATTGCCAAGAATCTCACGTGGATTACAACAGGAATGCGATTGACCTGATATGGATAATTGAGGAGTGTACTCTCTTTTTTCCTCCAAAAAATCATAATTTTTCTCCATTTTCCAGCCAGCCACATAAAATACAAATAACTTATAATGCAGCACGCAAAAAATCCAAACCCAACTAAAAGTAGAAAACATTTTTTTTTTTAATTTTAACAGAAACATTTAAAGAAATAATTGCATTTACCGAAATTCTTAGCTGTTATTCCAATGGAAACGATATGCTTTGTGTAGAAGAATAGCATGAAAAATCCAAATGCCGTGTAGACCAGAGAGTAGGCAATTCGTGGACTTTTCCATGAAAATGTTATCTTTTCCGGTTTAGTGCTTGTAAGACCACCCATAGGAAATATTCCGAAGGTTTGTGAAATTAAAATAACTATTTAAAATGAATTTGAATAAAAAACCTTGTTATGAAAGAAACATTGGAAAACCCTTAAGTATGTTATCTTTAACCGTTTAGTCTTATGGCCTACACACTAGAGAGAATTTTCGTAAAAAATTGCCTTTTTTAAAAAATTCTGACGTTTCTGCCTACAAGGATAGGGGAAATTTTTTTTAAAAAGGCATTTTTTAAAGAAATTTCTCCTGGTGTGTATAGGCCATTAGGGGGAGATGGGACACCTTTGAAAGTGGGGCACCTTTGAAATTGGGATTTTTCACCTATTTTTAAATAAAATTGAGCCTTATCATGATATAATTTAGCTTTTAATCTGTTTGTGCAGCAAAGTTATATCACGATAAGGCTCAATTTTATTTAGAAAATAAGGAAAAAATCCCAATTTCAAAGCTACCCCACTTCCAAAGGTGCCCCATTTCCCCCAATTGGGTCCGTTAAATTGAAACGGAAATGCAAACATCAGACCTAACGGTGTCTACACATTGTGAGAAATTTCTATCAAAAAAGCTTCAAGAATTGTCCTTCAAAAAAATTGTCTGCACTGAGAATTTTTGACAGGATGGGTTTTTGAAGAAAATTTGTCCAATTTGTAGGCAATTTCATTCAAAAATCCAATCCAATTCAAGCTAATTTTTATCAAAAAATTTTGATAAAAATTATTCGCTGCATATTGGAATAAAATTCATCAAAGTCATTTTTGACATAATTTTTGAAGGAAACCATCATGATTTGAGATAGTTTTTCACGAAAATTTGTTGTTTTCCGCTGGAGAAAGTATGAAAAACGTTTTCTGAAGTCCCTTGGGATAATACTCAGTGATTTTTTGTGCAAAATTACCCGAAAATGCAAAAGAAGAATGTTTTCCTGGAGATATCGTTCCCGGTGGAATCCAACACTGAGAAAAAAACGGGAGTGCTATTCACTTTTTTCCTCATAACTTTAACACTTTTTAGGTGTAAAAATATATCAACATTTTTTAATGTTAATTTTACACCTTTTCAATGGTAAAATTAACATGAAAAAGTGTAACTTTAACCCCTAATATACCTAAAAAGCATAATATTTACACCAATTTCGGATCATGCAAACATAACCTCAAAACTATATCTTTATTTTCATCTATAAATATTTTGTGATATTCATAGTTTGCTATGAGGAAAAGTTGATTCTCACGATAATTTTGAAAACATTTTCAACAGTAGAATCCCTGAAACTATCCGGAAAAGAAAATTTGTGACTAGAAGCCTCGTTAAGAAGAAGCTGTTGCTCGTATTACTGATCCATTGAGCAAGTCTTTCTGCAAAAGTTTTAGAACTTCAGGAAAATTGGAGAAAAACTTGTGAATAGGCGTCTGAATGAGGAGAAGACCTTGTGATCAGGAGCAAGTGCATTGACAGCCCCTTCTGCTCCATTCGTGAAGAGGCGATTCTAGTTACATATTCAATTTTTCGAGTAGTATCTGGGATTCCACTCTTGAAAGTATTTTTGAGATTATCGCGAAAAAACAACTTGTCCTCACAAGCTGTAGACAAAAGTAAAGACAAAGATTTGTGGTTATGTTGTGCATTCCGGAAAATCAATAGAAATGCCAAAGAGTCTCTTAATTTTCCGCTTTCGCTTGCTATCCATGTTGAAATTCATGGAGTACTGAGTCACTGTACTGAAGAACTCAATAAATATACAGATGCATTATCTTCTGGCAATTTATAGAGCAAAATCATAAGAAATGTTTCTTCAAAGCTGGATTGCTTTCCATCAGGATATCAGGAACGACATCTTCAGAAAAACACTCATACTTCGCATTTTAGGAAAATTTTCCATGTAAATGCATTAAAAACTATTCCAAGGAACTTCCACGAACACTTTTCCCACTTTTTCCAGCAGTGAAACAACAAATTTTCACACAAAATAATCAGAAGAGCACTTGGTATATCAAAAACTTTTGATGGAAAATAAACCCAATATGGAGGTATTTGTCTTCAAAAATGTAGGAATTTTTCCTTCAAAAATTTTTGAAATAATTTTCAAAAAATTTTTGAAATAATTTTTGATGAAATCAGCTCCAATATGTAGACTACTTCAGACTTAAAAAATGATTAGGCTGCTCTACTCTGAAAAAAATGTTTTGTCAAATTAAAAAGACAAGTTTGTAAAAAGGATGTTCTTCCATACAGAATATGGAAAAGTTTTGTCAAATCGGCGGCCAACTGGATCTTGTTAAAAGTTTGTGAAAAGGGTGTTTTTCCATATAAAATGCAAGAAAAGGTTTTTGTCAAATTGGTAAATAACATCCTTTTGACAAAATTTCAACAAAATCCATTTGTTCGTTTAACAAAACATTTTTTTCTGAGTACTCTGAAAAATTGTCAAATTAACAAAACAAAAGTTTGTCAATACTTGTCAAAAGAATGTTTTTCCACATGAAATGGTACTCTTTGACAAACTTTTAACAAGATCCAGTTGGCCGCCGATTTCACAAAACTTTTCCATATCCTGTATAGGCCTCTACACATTGGAAGCAATTTTCGTCAAAAATTGCATTTTTGACAGAATTTTGACAGTTCTGCCTACAGCAGTGCAGACAATTTCCTTCAAAAATGCAATTTTTGACAAAAATTGCTCCCAATGTGTAGAGGCCTTATGGAAGAACATTCTTTTTTACAAACTTGTCTTGTTAATTTGACAAAACATTTTTTCAGAGTAGAAAAAGTTCTTGTCAAATCAGTAAACAACATCCTTTTGACAAAAAATTACCAAAACGTTTGTCAACTTAATAATGCTTTTTTTATCAGAGTATTCAAACGTTCCACTTTTACAAACCTGGATAAATTGCTCTGTGAAAAGTATCATTTTCACTATAACTAAATGTCTTAATTTTCTGATCATTTAGTTTGAAAAAATCCATTTTCATAAAAAAAAGTGAAGCAGAGCACTTAACGTGACAGAGAAATAATGTTTACTGAGGATATTTTTCCACAAATTAGAAGTTAATATATTGCAAGATAAATATCTAAATCACGGAAGGGAATAAATATATTCCAATACTGAAAACACATTAAATTTTTAATTGTAGCTTTTATTCGATATGTTTACCCAGATATTTCTCTAAATATAAACAATACTTTTCCTCAAAGTCGAGTGATATAAATTTCAGGAATATTGAGATGTGACGTAGTACGAGGTAGTTTATAGATAGGAAGATTTTTATTGTTGTCCGTATTTTCGGTTCCATTATCATTGTCAGTTTGTGCGATTTTTGCCATTGTTTTAAAATTAATAGGACCTGCAAAATGTTCTTCTATAACAGACAATGTGCGTCCTTCTGTCTCAGGAAGGGTGAAGTACAAGATAAGGGCACCACTTAATGCAATAAAAGCGTAAATCCAAAAGGTTCCATTCAGGGTAAAAGTGCCCACCATCCCCAAGAAAAGTTTATTGGCTAAGAACCCAAAGACATATCCTGCACCACCTGATATTCCCGAAGCACAACCCCTAATGGATGATGGATAGATTTCTCCAACCAACATCCAAGGAATTAACCGAATCCCCGTGTGCGATAGAACCGCGCTGCCCAAAAGTAAAGTCAGTGGTATCCACAAATAGTTATTGTGCTTAGGCTCTGGCAAATTAATAATAATACTATCAGGAATATTATAGGTTTTATCATCATCGGACACTGTCTCATTAATCTCCGATGATGCTTCAGTATAATCCGATTCATTGAGTACAAATCTCATAGAATCTGCCATAAAGTTCTCCGTTTGCAAGTAAGATTCATCCGTGGTAGTGAGATTTTCCTCAAAATCGTAAACATCAAAATCGGTTATATTCGGCATATTCATCGGCAGTGGAAGCACAGAAATATTCATAGCAATTAACTCATCAACACTTTCAGACTCAATTTCTGATACATTAGCCACAATATTGTGAATAGTTGCTCCAGGAATAAGATGAAGAAAACTCGTATAGGTTCCTGTTGCTAAAAAGCACAATCCACAACCAACTGTTGATAGAAACACCAAAGGGCGTTTCCCTGTGAAATGAACAAGGATAACACATAGCAAAGTTCCTAGTAATTCAGCAACTCCAAGGAGCATCGTAGCATAGTATTTGTCAATAGGAGCTTTCAGAGTGTGAAATATCTGCACAGCATAGGTTTGTAAAGTTGTCATACCGGAGAAATGCCCTATAAAGAAGGTGTAGGCAATAAGGGCAAAAGGCCAGACAAACGTTTTCTTGAAGTACACTTCATAATTAGAGGAACAGTTGTGTTCTTCTTCTGAACTCTGCCTAGATTTGGCTGAATTGCACAGGTCTGTAAATTCTTCGTGCACCTAAAAGCAAGATTTAATTAGGTACTAATTCTATGATTGGATTGTTCTGCAGGGTACATCAACATTTCCTGGACAGCCCTATAGGGGGATGGGGGGCACCTTTGAAAGTGGGGCACCTTTGAAATTGGGATTTTTCTTCTATGTTTAAGTGGAACTGAGCCATATCATAATGTAATTTAGATTTTCCGTCTGTTTGTGCACCTAAATTATATCACGATAAGGCTCAATCCTATTTAAAAATAGATGAAAAATCCCAATTTCAAAGG
This sequence comes from Phlebotomus papatasi, assembly GCF_024763615.1. NCBI lineage: Eukaryota > Metazoa > Arthropoda > Insecta > Diptera > Psychodidae > Phlebotomus > Phlebotomus papatasi. The sequence goes on along the minus strand of NC_077222.1, from coordinate 101,700,321 downwards.
TGCCCCACTTCCCCCTACGGCAAAACCGAGCTCAGATTTCTTTACTTGATTTTTAAAAGGACAACAATAACTTACTTGAAATAAATTTACTACGATTATCATACGAAAACATACAACTTTCATTTCCAGTCAAAATTAGATTTACAACGATTATCGTTCTATTTTTGATAATTGTTGTAAGACTCGTTACTCCTTTTACATAGGATAATCGTAGAATTATCACACAGCAAAAGCGTATTGAAATTCCCTTACTAATTTTCAAAACTACAACGATAATCCACTGTGAAATAAATTTACTACGATTATCGTGCAAAATAGGAGTAACTAGAATATCCTAGTAATATTTTGAACGGATATCATAGTAGAAAATATAATTTTCATTTTCAGTTGAAAATTTAATTTTACAACTATTATTATTTGAAATTACAACGATTATCCTTTATTTTTGAGAATTCTACTAAGAAATTTCAACTCGTTATTACTGTGTCAATTAATTTCAAAAAATAAACATTGTAAAATTTATTTACTGGCCATGATAATCTTTGGAAATTGACTACGAGAATCGTGTTACTCCTTTTAAACAGAATAATCACAATATTTTTCACAGTGCATACAGTTACACACAGCAAAATCTAGTTTATTTTTTTAAGTTAAATTTTCAAAAGTACAGCGATAATCCACTGTGCAATAAATTTACTACGATTATCGTGCGTAATAGGAGTAACTAAAATATCGTAGTAATATTTCCAATGGATATCATAGTAGATTCAACTAGAAAATATCAACTGGCTAATTAGTATGCAAATAAATTTCACAAGATAAACATTGTAATGTTGAACTTTTGCTGCGATAATCATTGGAAATATTACTATGAGAATCATATTACTCCTTTTACATAGGATAATCGTAGTATTTTTAAATCGAGATCTTTTAGCTGAATTTTCAAAAATACAACGTTTATCGTGCGTAGTAGGAGTAACTCGTTATTGTAGTACCATTTCTAACGATTATCATAGCAAAATGTATAATTTCCGTTTTCAGTTGAATTTTACAACGATTACCATTTAAAATTACAACGATTATCCTAAAATTTTTGAGAAGCCAAGTAGGAAATTTCTCCTGTGTTTCCCAAATGATAATAGTTGTAAAATCGACTACTATTTGCCATGATAATCCTTGGATAGGTTGCCACGATAATCGTGTTCGTGTTACTCCCATTAGATATGATAATCATACTCGGAGCAAGGAAGGAACCTCTGCGTGTATTTAGGGATTTTTCGTAAATAAATCGGTGCTCCTGGACAGTCACCGGGGAGTGACTGATCCTTCCATCATGAGGTAAAATTGCATTGAGATTTCACATCAGGGTTCAAGTAGGTAAATTTATCAATGATGTTATTAAATTATGATTTAAAATGAAACAATGAGATAGCAGTTCAGTTTTCAGCTTCTGTGTTGAATATTAAAACGATTATGGTGTGTAATGGGAATTTCGCTCTCACTGCACACGACAACCCTTCTAATATTCAACTGAGGGTTGATTTCTTTAATTTCTGCTATATTATTGGATAATTTTTGATCCGAAAGTTGAATTTTACAACTATTATCGTATATTATGGGAATAATACTGACCTTACATAAGAAAATCGTTGTAGAAATTTTTCTGCAATGTGTGCTATTTTATTATTTTCATTTTCGAACGAAAGTTGAAGTTTACAACGATTATCCTGTGTAATGGAAATTTAATTCTCATAGCATATGATAATCGTTGTAATATTCAATTGAGTGTTGATTACCACAATTTCTGTGATTTGATTAGTTCATTTTTCAACCAAAAAATGATTTTTTACAATGCTTATCGTAGGTAATGGGAATGCAACTAATTTCAGAAGATAATCGTTGTAATATTCAACTGAGAGTTGATTTCTGAAAATTGCGCTATTTTATTGTTTATGTTTTTAACCGAGAGTTGAGTTTAACAACGGTTATCCTGTGTAATCGGAATATCCCTCCAATTAACTACGATAATCGTTATAATAGTCAACTGAGCATTGATTTCAACAACTCTTGTTGTCGATTTGCTCATTTTTCAACAGACAGTTGAATTTTACAACGATCATCTTAGGTAATGAGAATGTCACTCCCATTTCAAATAGTAATAATTGTTGTAATATTCAACCGAGTGTTACTTTCTACAACTTTTTCCACCTTATTGGGAACATTCTTCAACCGAAGTTGAATTTTACAACGATTATCGTTATAGAATTCAAAAGTCTAAGCAAGATTTTTAGGCAATTTTCACTTAAAATTAGATAAAGGGATAATGGTGCTATTCTAATGAAAATTGAACACGTTGTTTTCAGTGAGAAAAAAAGAGGGTGCGATTAACTTTTATTCCTCATAACTTTAACACTTTTTAGGTGTAAAAATATATTAACATTTTTTAATGTTAATTTTACACCTTTTGAGGGTAAAATCAACATGAAAAAAGGGTAACTTTAACGCCCAATACACCTAAAAAGGGTAATATTTACACCGATTTCGGATCAATACTGCAGGGTAAAATTAACATTTCCGGAATGTTATTTTGACTTTTTCGGATTTCTCTCAGTGTTTAGCACTTTACTGTTCTCAAGTGCTTCTGCATTATCGACTTTTCTTTGTGTTGGTTCCTGTCTCGACTGCTTTCTCCAGTTCTCGCCGTTCTGAAAGCACCAAACAGTTGAGAACAGTAACTGTTTTATTGGAACAGCACCATAAGGGAAAAAATGAAATAAAATCACATGTTTGTTATTTTAAATATCAAAACCTTATCGAACTGAGCTAAACTTCTCGTCTGAAACCTTCGACACCTGTCCAGGAATTTTTGACGCACCCTGTACCCAAAAAAAAGAACTCACTCTACTTTCTGGGACCCATCCTCTGAGCCAGGCTAAGCTCTTCTTTCCATCTACAAGGCGATTTTTCTGAATGAGCCAATGAGGGCTTTCCGGGATGAAGAACAAGAGTATAATAGATAGGACGGGAATAGAGCTGCTTATAAGAGCAATTGAGCGCCATTTGAGAAATGTGCCCAGGAGAAATTGAACAAAAACACCCAAGATTGTAAAGAATGATCCAGTTGCTTGTAGCATCCCTCGAACCTGGGGCTGAGTCACTTCAGCGACGTAGGTTAAAACGGGTGCTTCTGAAAGTCCTCCACTAATTCCAGCAAGACACAGCCCTATGTAGAGATGGAAAATTTCGGTGGAGAAGTGAAAAATTAGCCATGCCATTAGCATTGGCACATTAACCAATTGCATAGCTCGCCTTCGTCCAATCGGTTGTGTAATACTCCCAGAGAATATACATCCGAGTGGTACGCAAATTAAATTAATCGAACCTAAATGGAAGAGAAGGAACGTTGGATCTTCTAAGAGATGTTTTATGGGAGGTAAACTCACTGAACCAGGAGATTTCATCCTTGTTGAGCAAAAGTCTATCATCCTGAGTAGGTTCACGTCCTTCACCACCTTGAATGGCAGGAATGACAATGGTTGGGAATCCAAGGGTCATGCCATACCCAAAAAGAAGAACGTTCTTAACCGTTACTGCTAGGATCTGAGGTAGAACCAATCGGAAATTCGAAAAATTCTCTTCGGATTCTTGATGTCTTCTAGGTGGTATAGGGGACCTAGGGGGTTGGTTTTGGGAACCATTGCTACTCAATGAGTATCTGAATGTAAAATTGGGAGTTCAAATTGGATATTTTAATATCAAGGTCTATGCAAAATAACTCGAAGAAAGCACTTAGTAACTGGACCATCACCACAAATGATCACACGTTTTACTCACATATTGTCTTCGTTCATTGTGATTAAGAAAGTAATTTAAGTTTCACTTAAGAACACTGCGCAGTAGGAAAAAAACTAATGAATGAGAATAAGAGCCGAATTCTTCCACTTGAGGTAAAACACGCGCCTGATTTGGACTTCTGACTGAGATTGAATGAATCTCTCTCTAAATACGTTGTCGTGAGTCAGAAAAAAAATTCGTGATAATTATATAGAAGGCGATACACATGTGTTAAAGATGGCAAATATTTAGCTAAATTGGATAGACGCAAACTGCCAATAGTTTAGGCCTCAGACACTTATTGAACCTTAATTGGAAATGCACATATTGCATAATCCGGACAAGTTCGAAATTCAAATATTCGTTGATAATATCGTACAGCCATCTGTAGGCAATGGGGCTTTCAGTTACTTTCAAATTTAAACTTCTTTATAGCCCGCGGATCTAAATATATTTAAATAAAACTTAGAAATAAATACAAAACACTTTGGACAAATTAAACCAAAATAAAATATGTCACATATCTGTGATATGCACACAAAAGTGACTTTTCTTTACTCTTCAAAGTGGACTTCAAGCAATTTAATCCAATTAGAAAAGAATGCACCTTAAAGAGATTAAGTATGATAACTTCATTTTCACTGAATATTTCTCTTTAGCTAAGAATAAACATTACCTGTCTTTTGCGCAAAGAGAGAAACTTATAATTCAATTAGGGAAATCTTAATAGCAAATAGAGGAGAACGTTGAGGTATATAAGGGAAGAATATGGTTGGAACCAATTGAGTTACCTTGGTTGGTTAGTCTCGGTAGTTATTTTCTCACTAAAGGACTGGAGTAGTTCGTGTATAACGCGATTTTCTTCAGGACTGAGATTTTATTCTGAATTGTAATCTTCAAATTGTCAAAATTTGAAAAACAAAAATGGCAGCCTTTGCTGAGCCTCATTTTAGTGCCTATTCCGCCGGATGGCAAGGAGGAGCTGGTGGTTCCGGTGGATTCGGAAACATGACCGTAGTGGATAAAGTCCCACCAGAAATGCTACACATGGTGAGTGATACCCGTGATACCCAACCTTAAGCGGTTTCAGACTTGAGCCTTAAGGGCATAAGCTAGGCCCTGGTCCAGTTCCCGAATGATCACTAACGGACTTAGTGGAAAATGATGGAAAAGTAGTTTAACTCAGGTCCATCAAGGCCCTTACCCCATGTGGATCCTATCATAACGTGCTGGACAAATAAGGCTTAAGCCGAGAGACGGCCTAGCGTAATTGTCTGGGGTATTAGGTCATAAACCCTCTCCTTAACGGAAAAACAACTCTTAGCCAATAGGAAACGAGTACTTCCAACATGGCCGACTCAACAACGACTTACCCATCCAACCCGATCTAAACCTAATTTCTTTCCTAGGTCGACGCACATTGGTATCAATTTCCTCCAATGAATCCACTCTGGCACGCAATTTTGGGCTTTACAATTGGTGTATTAGGACTTGTTTCTTGCATCGGCAATGGCTGTGTCATTTACATCTTCACCACAACTAAGGCACTCCGAACACCCTCAAATCTCCTCGTAGTCAATTTGGCTTTCTCGGACTTCCTGATGATGTTTACAATGGCACCACCAATGGTGATCAACTGCTACCACGAGACCTGGACATATGGCCCGCTCATGTGCGAGATCTATGCCATGTTGGGATCACTCTTTGGCTGTGGCTCAATTTGGACTATGACTATGATTGCCTTTGACCGATACAATGTCATCGTGAAGGGTTTATCAGCGAAACCCATGACCAACAATGGTGCCCTATTGCGCATCATGGCTATCTGGGCCTTTGCACTCATCTGGACCCTTGCACCCATGTTCGGATGGAATCGCTATGTCCCAGAGGGTAACATGACCGCCTGTGGCACAGACTATCTGACCAAGGACTGGAAGAGCCGCTCGTACATCCTCGTGTACTCTGTCTTTGTCTACTACACTCCTCTGCTCCTCATCATCTACTCCTACTTCTTCATTGTCCAGGCTGTCTCTGCCCACGAAAAGAACATGAGGGAACAAGCCAAGAAGATGAATGTCGCTTCCCTAAGATCATCCGAAGCAGCCAACACCAGTGCCGAGTGCAAACTGGCTAAGGTTGCTCTCATGACCATTACTCTTTGGTTCTGTGCCTGGACACCCTACCTAATCATCAACTACACTGGTGTCTTCGAGAGTGCCCCAATTAGTCCACTTGCAACTATCTGGGGATCACTCTTCGCTAAGGCCAATGCCGTCTACAATCCAATTGTCTACGGTATCAGCCATCCTAAATACAGGGCTGCCCTGTACAAGAAGTTCCCATCATTGGCCTGCAATGATCCAGCTGATGATACAGCTTCTGTGGCCTCTGGAGCTACTGCTGTCTCAGAGGAAAAACCATCAGCATAAACATTGACCTTTATAAGCAATAAGTGGCTCTCTCGATATAACTTGGCAAACACGAATGGCATTGTAAATAAATATAATTGTTATTGATATAGAGAATCATTATATTTTCTATTTCTGTTGAATAAATTCTTCATGCAGCATTTTAAATTTTTGCGCCTTTTTTTTATTTATTTATTCCTTAATTATTTATAAGGGATGAAACGGATGAAACCGATGAAACACACCGACGACGACCGTCAAATCTTAATCTCAATATCGTGATCTAATTGCAGATATACATAAAAAAAATGTAATTGACATTGGGCTTTAACCATTTGCAATCCAAAAGCCCAAAAGGGTTAGAAAAATTAAATTGAAACATAGCCCACTTGTCTACGGTATCCTGAATAATTTTATTTTCTATTTAGATTTACTAAATTTTACTAAAAAGCATGAAAAGAAAAATTCCAGGAAAATCCGAAAAATTAAATTTAAAACTGATGCAAAAAAATGTATTTCGTTAAAGTAAATATTTGAAAAAATATGAAATTTACACCATGATTTTCGTATTTGATAATAAATATATTTCTGTCCTATAAGTCCGGAGTTTGCTGTAAATTTTGCAATATTGACTTATCAGAATACGTTGAATAAGTCGTTCTTTTTTTGCAAAATTAGTTTTTTTCGCTTTTCGGGTACTCCTTGATATACCCTGTACCTTCCCTGTGAATATTATATCGAAATATTATATGAGTTTCAAAGTAAAATGTCAGCTTCAAAATCGGTCTCCTGTAAAGTTGACCATTCGCAACTTATTCGTTTTATATTCTGAACCATCGATATTTTTCATTCTTTTACTGGTTTCAGATCAAAGGCTTTGCCATCGATTCAATTCAATTCAGTTTTATTTCAACTAACTACACTGCGCCTGTCGAGAGACTGCAAAACCGGTCTCCCCAGGTAAACGGTAGAAACCACTGGTTCATAGATCATATAATCCAAGTTACAAAATAATAAACAAATTTAAGGAAAATATGAAAAATAGCGCAGAAAGAAATCACACTTGAATCAGGTCAGTAAGCAGTCGAAGATAGAAACGGTAACCAAGCTCATTCTAGAGCACATAGTGATGCCGTAAATTCCGAAAAAAAACAATAAAAAAAACGCAACACTAAATAAGACTTAACTCTTTTCATTTCTTATCGATCAAGATTTTTGGAAAATTTTGACTTCGGATTGGATTACTATGGGCTAACTAAACTGGGCTAAACCCTTAAATCTCTAGTGCGGAGATTTTCCGAACTGATACTTCAGCCATATGCAAAGATAGCCTTAAATCTTTTCCAATAAAGAGTTCTCATTGAGTCAAATATGAATTTACTAGAAAGGTCTTGGAATCCCGAAAAAGTCTGAACCGATTTTAACCGGTTAGTAATTGATAGTGATCTGGTTACTAACCAATAAAAAGGGGTAACTAATTCCCATTTTTACTGACTAAGATTTCTGATTTCTCCTAGCTTCACGATTCGTGTTCGTGATGGGGTTTTCGGATTCCTCATCAGGTTTCACGATACGATTTTTGAGTTTTTCAGACTTTTCAGACTTTTCAGACTTCATGAAGAAATTTATCATTTTTTAAGGTTTTCACGTTTTAATTTTTGTGTTACCCGGTTCAACTTTTGCATTAATTCAATTTTTATGTTTCTCGGATTTCATAATGTATTTTTTGGATTTCTCTGGTTTCGAATTGAAATTTTTGAGTTTACTCAGGTTTTGAGATAGAAATTTTTGGATTACTCAGATTTCGCGATACAATTTTTGAGTTTTTCTGGTTCTACGATGCAATTTTTGGGTTTCACGTTGCATCATTTTTTAGATTTCTCTGGTTTCGAATTGAAATTTTTGGGTTTCTCAGGTTTTGCGATCGGAATTTTGGATTACTCGGGTTTCGCGATACAATTTTGGGTTTCTTTGGTTCCGCGATACAATTTTTGGGTTTAAGGATACATAATTTTTCTGGATTTCTCTGGTTTCGAATTGATTTTTTGGTTTCTCAAATTGCGCGATCGGAATTTTTGGATTATTTGGGGTTTCACGATAGATCTTTTGAGTTTTTCTAGGTCTGCGATAAATTTATTGGGTTTCACGTTGCATCATTTTTTGGATATCTTTGGTTTTGAATTCCAATTTTTGGGTTTCTCAGGTTTTGCGATCAGAATTTTGGATTACTCGGGTTTCGCGATACAATTTTGGGTTTCTTTGGTTCCGCGATACAATTTTTGGGTTTAACGATACATCATTTTTCTGGATTTCTCTGGTTTCGAATTGATTTTTTTGGTTTCTCAAATTGCGCGATCGGAATTTTTGGATTATTCGGGGTTTCACAATAGATCTTTTGAGTTTTTCTAGGTCTGCGATGAATTTTTTAGGTTTCACGTTGGATAAATTTTTGGATATCTCTGGTTTTGAATTCCAATTTTTGGGTTTCTCAAATTCCGCGATCGGAATTTTTGAATTACTCAGGTTTCGCGATACCATTTTTGAGTTTTTCTGGTTCCGCGTTGCAATTTTTGGGTTTCACGTTGTATGATTTTTTGGATTTCTCTGGTTTGGAATTGAAATTTTTGGGTTTCTCAAATTCTGCAATTGGAATTTTTGGATTACTCAGGTTTCGCGATACAATTTTTGAGTTTTTCTGGTTTAGTGATGCAATTTTTGGGTTTCACTTTGCATCATTTTTTGGATTTCTCTGGTTTCGAATTCAAATTTTTGGGTTTCTCCGGTTTTGCGATAAGAAGTTTTAGATTACTCAGGTTTCCTGATACAATTTTTGAGTTGCTCTGGATATGCGATACAATTTTTGGGTTTAACGTTGCACCATCTTTTGGATTTCTTTGGTTTCGAATACCAATTTTTGTGTTTCATAAATTTCGCGATAGCAATTTTTTCATTATTCAAGTTTCGGGATAGAATTTTTAAGTTTTTCTGGTTTAATGATGCAATTTTTGAATTTCTTAGATTTTACAATGCATCCTTTTTATATATTTTTAGTTTCAAATTGAAATTTTTGGGTTTCTCAAGTTTTGTGATCGGAATTTTTGGATTACTCAGCTTTCGTGATGCTTTTTTTGGGTTTCTTGATTCATTATTTGTATTTCTTAGGTTTTGTGACGCAATTTTGTGGTTTCTTAGGCTTCACGGTACATTTTTTTCAATTTATCAAGTTTCTAATTGCAATCTTTGAGTTTTACAGATTTTCTAATAGCTATTTTTGGATTACTCGTTTTTGCAATACAATTTTTGAGTTTCTCTGACAAGGATCTCAAGATGAGTCATCGGATGGTATCAATAAATCCGTTCAAAACGTTCTTAAACCTGTAAGAACGAAATCGCTATGGAAAAACGCTGTGAAAACGCTTTAGATACTTCTGCCATGACTCTAGGTATTAAACAATTATTGTAAAACTACTTTTGTGTTACTACAAGTTGAGGTTTGAGCATTCCGCAAAACTATAACACCATGCTATTCGGTTTATTCTTTCGACCGTCAATGTGTTTTAACCCTTACTCTGCCATAGCAACAGAGTGTTTGGCCTTCTCAATCGATTTTTCAAGCACTCAGAAGGGTTTTCCGAATTCCTTGGTATATTTTATTTTATTGAAGTCTTTTATTGATCTGTTTTGAGAAGTAAAAGAAGTAATTTTGTGCTGAATTACTGAGTAAATTTGCTAACTTTCGACTTGGTTATCCAAGGATTTCATGTTAAAGTTTGAAAAGTTTAAAAATTCAGAGAAATGAATAATTCTTTGTATAAGTGGAACCACAATTTTCCTCAAATTGCTCGGGAGTATGGATTGAGACTTTCTGAAGTGGAAACAGGAATTCTGGATTGGCGCTTAATAGGTAATGCACCTGTCTTTTATTCAAAATATCACTTGGAATTGATGTTTTTTTTTGGTTTACCAGGAACTTATGATGTAGATCGACTTATACATGATAATGATTTTGAGAGATTGGAAGCGGTTATTCCTCATCTCTGTGAAGCTCCCATGAGGACAGTGCTCAATAGTTCTATCTTAGATTCAGGGATATCCAAGTACTTCTGCTTAGCTCAATTGGGTTTGCAGTATTTATCATTTTGCAAAGACTTTCTCGATAAGACTGTAACATCTTTGAGGAAAAATGTCTACAATTGCGAAAAGGAAAAGCACAAATTGCTAAAAACCTACAAAAGGCAGAATGAGGAATTGCTGAGAATGCACAAAAGGATTCAGAGAAATGAAATAAGTGAAAAAGATAGTTCAATTTATTCTTGTTCAAAATGCACAAAGAACTTTATCACTTCGGATTTATTGGATAAGCACTTGGAGAGGAAACATCCACAGTGTCTGCACGATATCAATAGTGACAAAAACCTCGTAGCTAATGTAAAATTGGAATTGGAAATTAAGCAACTGAAACAAAAACTAAATGATGCAGAAAAGGAGTTACAGGAACATTGCAAAGAGTCACAGAAGAAAGCTTCTTACGCCTCAATGGGCATTCAGACAAACTTCGAGGAAGAAAAGGATAAAGATGAAAGCAATAGCGAGATACAGTCCCATCGTCAATTAATCCTGGATTCTCAGTATCAATTGGCAGATTTACTCAAAGCTCAATTGAATGCAATGGACGAATGGAAGACCACTGAGAAGCAAAGATACCAAAAGGAGAGTCAGGATATCAAGTACACCTTACAGGAAGCACTTAATTTAATGTCTCAGAAGAAATGTGTAGTTCTCAATAGGACAAAATTAGATTTATTTTCTGTTCCTGCAGGGAATCAATCAAATAATGAAATTAACGAACAATTAGTCAACGATTGGAAGAAGAAATACAATGACTTGGAATCGTATTACAAAGATAGCAATGATAAACTTAAACATCTCCTAGATGATCTAGATAAACAAAATAAAGAAAAAGCTCTTCTTATAGCAAATCTTAAGAAAAAACCAAAGATGAAAGATTTCACAATTCAAGTTGATATAAAAACCCAGAAAGATTTAGTTTCAAAAGACATCACCCCAATCCCAGAAGAATTACCTGAAGATTTGACGCAGTTTTCAATAGAATCCCCAAAGAGTAGTACAAGTGGTACAAGTAATTTAATAAAATTAATAAAAAGGAAGGGTTTTCTGGATGATACTGAAAGTGAAGACGAAATTGTAACACCTTTACCACAGCCGAAGGCTATTACTAAAGAACTACCTAAAGCTGTTGCAGTTAATAAAATTGAGAACGTTTTCCGTAGCGCAGGCATTAAACCTAATCAGAAAACCCTGTCTTCAGATGATTTCAAAAAGATAAAAACTTCCATTGCACGGGATAGAAATAGTAAAATTAGTAAATTTCACAATTTCCTAAGTGTAAGAAATAGAATAGTAAGACGTCTTGAAGATTTAGTAGATATAAGATTGGATTCTAAATTCCAGGAAACAAGTCGTTTAGAAAAGAAATCAAGCATACCTATTTTAAAATTGGATTATGAGGGTAAAACGGGTAAAACCGAAAGTCGAAAGAATTCGTATTTGCAAGTTCCCCAGAAGAAAGTTAACTTTGAAGAGGGGAACTTTACAGGAAGAAGAAAGAAGTTGTATCAGTCGAGTGATTCTGAATAAAGATTCAATGTTTTAACCCTAAAGCGGACAGCCCTCCTACAGCCCTTAAATTAGATTAGATTAGACTATAGATTTGGAGGCGGCGAACAGCTCCATCCGTGTACGATCCAACTCTACACTCAGTCTTAGCCGAGATTCCAGGATCAACCTCTCCATCAACCACGAACTCCATGTCCTTGCCAGCTCTCCTGTGTGTGTACCTAACCAGCCAATCTTCCGCTTCGGGCGGCTTCAGTTTTGGTAGTTCTTCCCAAGAGAGTACCGCTTTACTCAGCAGTAGGGGAGACTGGGGCCAAAAGTCACAAATCGAAAAATTCAAAATTCAATATCTTCCAAGATAAAAAAGCTAGCGGCTCAATTTTTTTCCCATAGATAGCCTCAATAAACCTTCTTCAATGTCGTAAATTTCTCAGAATTCAAACAAGGAATTTAGAAAATAAAAAAATATTGAAATTTTTAGCTCTATTTTTGAAATATTTTCCTTGCAGAAGATAACAATTATTACCTCCTTATTTTCCAAAATTGATGCACTGGTGAATATTTTCTAAATAACTTGTATTTTTTGAATACGAATCCGCTATGTATTTTAGAATTTCTCAGACGTTCTTTTCTCCAGAAATCCTTTTATTAAAAATGGCCACTTGGGGTAAAAAGTAACAAAAGGTATAGAGCAAGAAGTAACAAAAAGCGAAGAAATTTCTGATGTCTCACGGCGAAAAGAAACGTCATTATCATGTCTCGCCGCTTGTTGTTTGTATTGGTCAAACGATTTGCAGTCTCTTGTGTGTTTTTTCTAAAATATCTTGAAAAGCGCTTTTCTCGTTCAGATAGAGAAAACTGTGCTTTAAAAAGGTGTAGAGGAATAAATTTTCTATGAAAATATGTCCTCTAGGTATTTTTCAAATTTACGGAAGCCCTTAATGAAGCGAATCAAAATATGATAATACCCAATATCTGGTACTATTTGCCCCAGCATTTTTCAAAATAGTCACAAAATTACCTTTTAGAAATTGGCTCGATAAACGTATTTCCTTACAAAATAGAGGAAAATTACTTTCACAAAGTTGTAGAGCGGTAAATTTCCTAAACTGCGCTAATTAGATATTTTTGAAGGGCTCGAGTAGCTTGTAAAAAAAATAAAATATCCGTTTTGTGACTTTTTGCCCCAGTCTCCCCTACTCGTCAAAAGGACGTCAAAAGGTATTTTGCGTCTTTCAGAGGGTAAGATTCCTTCCAAAGAATTTCGACACTTTATACCTCTCCTGTTTGTACTTTCTTGTGAAAACGTTTAGGGTGGTCTTGTCAGGGTTAGCCCTGAGACCGCTAGAACCATATCAAACTTCAGAAATTGTTAATTCACTCTAAAAATTTACCCCGTGTGACATACAGGCACGTCCTGGACGCAAGGATACGCGCAATGCCTTACCGTGCTATCAAACTAGGATTTTTTTCAATTTGTAAATTCAATTTAATTTTCAGATGAATTGTTCCTATGCGTTATTTCGCATTAAAAATCATTTGAATTAATAGATTTTCGCTTATTTATTGATATAAACTAATACTTGGCCCACCAAAATAGCATAAATGTGGTTGCTCAAATTAATTTCAACTCAGCAAATTAAAATGTTAAAATTGCTCAACAATTCCAATTTTAGGCGGTATAGGAACCCTCATTGCAAATGAGGTCCAACTATGTGAAGTAGTTCCTCAAATTCTTCAGTAGCCATACGAAGAAAATTGTTGTGTCCAAAAAAAAAACACCAGTTGCAATATCATCATACATTTTTTCAATGAATCCGTGGGAAGATCTCTCTTGGATCCATTTTCTGGCCCACAATCTCTTCCTTTTACCTTGAGACACATTTTTATTGAACATGTATCCTACATAAAGTAGGAAAATTTCTTCCTGGACTCATTAATTTTTCTAATAATGTAACAAAATCACAAATGACGAAATGAAACAACTGGCAATCTGCGCAGCTTTTTTAAATTTAGCAAATTTCTCGGAAAATATGTGTCCTGGCTATGAAAAATTTCAAGTGGTTCTAGCAATTTTGATGCTCAATTTGCTAAATTCAATTTAAAATTAAATTGTGAAAAATCCTAGTGTGATAGCACCGTTAAAGCGGTAAAAAAATTATTACGTTTTTTTTTTTAATAAAATTAAAAATGTTTTCAGAAAATTATATCTCTTCAAATTCAATTTGTCCCTACCTGCACGCTTGAGGGTTAAACAATCACCATAGTAACTTAATAGTGCTTGTTATCAATAAAAAATAAATAAATAAAATGTCTCGTTTTTGTAAACTACCTCTGTTCCCTGGAAATAGTTTTCGTGATGTAATAGTCCAAATATAACCAATTTAAAAGATATCCATTTGTAAAATTAATTTCTCGACTTCAGGTATCCAAGGACAATTTCCAGAAATCCCAGCAATGGGTTCATTCCAATGGAATTCCCACCCTATCGGATCGACGAAGGCAGGACACCGTGGAGATGATAGAATTGTATCCCCCAAAGATGGCACAAAACCTAAGCCCTGGTTGGCTTCAGTACGACAAACGGGTTTTATGTTTCGATGGGTATTTCCGGGAAAATGTCGAGGATCTTTCCGGATATCAAATTCGAAGTGTTAGAATCTCCTTTTTCCTAGAAGATGGAACAGTTCAAGTGATTGAACCTAAGAAATTCGATTCTGGTATCCCGCAGGGTTGTATCGTAAAGCGACAGAAGGTTCCAGCAGGGGATTTGTTTGAACGGAAATTCCTATCGGTTTTGGATTTTAACGTGGCAAAACCTGTTATGATTTTCAATCGGGAATATCACATAACTGATTGTGATGAATTTACTCGGAGTTTTCTAAACCAATTGGGTATTGCAGTTCCAACAGGTTCTAAGACCCCTACAGACCCTGTTACCGAACTTCGAAGAAGACAAACCACTGTACCAGTTCGCAATCCTTGTCCTAAAGCTAGAAAACTTGCTCAGTTCCTTCAGAACGATAGAAAAGTACTAAGATTTACTGCATTTTGGGATAATACGGAAATAGATTTTGGCTACGTTAGGGATCTTACTGTCTTATTCTATCTCTCTGACAATACCGTAGAAATCATTGAGAATCTACCGTGTAATACCGGACGAGAGGAAACTACGCAATTTCTAAAACGAATGAAACTTCCAAAGAATTTTTCATCCATCACTGATATGGCTTTTCAATCAGCAAATACGGTTTTGAACGTTTTTGGCGGAGGCCTATCCGATGGCCGTTTTATTCTAGATTCAAAAGCTTTCCATGACAAAGATGTTTACTATACGGAAAAGGATCTTATGATCGGGAACGCTTTGAACGTATTCGGACGGAATGTTATCCTTACAGATTGCGATCAATTTACCAAAAACTTTTACAAGGAAAAGGTACAAATTCATTTATTCTTCATTTTTAATAAAATCACAAATAAAATATTTAAATTTCAGTATGGTCTCGAAGGGCTAACCCCAATCGAAAAACCAATTGATTCAAATCTAATAAGATCAGAAACACTCAGAGAAAAGGAACTGCCACCATTCAATGGATGGGGAACACATCTGGATTCAGAAGAAAACTGCAAGGCATTAGAATTGAAACCACCTCGTGAAAATGCCAAGAAATTTCTCACCAATGAGAATCAAATATTGCGATTTGGAGCTAAAATGATTTCAAGAATCAAAGAAAATTCAGAAAGAATTTTCACAATTAACTATTACCTTTCCGACGAAACAATTTCCGTCTATGAAACACCAATAAGAAATTTTGGTTTCATTGGTGGACAATTTCTGCATCGAAGACAATTTTTCCTGCCAAATCAAAATCTAAGATCTTCAGCTCGTCCTCGAATTTACACTCCACAACATTTCTACATTGGCAGCCGAGTTAAATTGTCCGATCACATCTTTGAAGTCGTATCGGCAGATTGCCATGTCTTTGACTACATGGAAAAGCATCAAAATGTGTTTCCCTTTTCCAACATCCAAACAATTATGGCTAAAATCCGTGAGGCCATTAGACCTCACTACAAAACCTTCATTGCAAAATACATTCCAAAACTTACATTGCATCCTAATGGCGTATTAACGGCTACTTTTGAAATGATGAAGGATATGCTCATAGATTTACTCAAAGAAACAACAAATACCCATGAGATCATAACGATTTGCAGATATTTTCAAATTGATAATGCAGAGTCGAATAAGGACAAAGGAAGTGTCATTGATTGGAACAAGTTCATTGATTATATTGGCTTGGAAGTTGATTTGCAACAAGATACTAACTAAAATGAATCATTAAAGGATGTATTGGGCACTAAACAAAATATTAAAGATTTTTTACCCATATTTTTCACAATAAATGTAAGCGTGAACATCATTACTAATAAAACCTTTCAAAAACCGAATTCAAAGTTTGGTTTATTCGATGAAGAAATAATTAGCTTTAGAACTGATTTTAAAGTTAAATAGATACTGCTCGAACTTAAAGAAACAGCAGTATATACAATTCGGTGCCGACCAAAATCCTGAAAGCCAAAATCATGAAAGGTAAATATCCTGAAAGGGACGAAATTATACGGAGGATAATGCGTGGAATCCAAAAAACATTCCCTTTGCTTTCATCAAGCGTAGGTTCAATGGTGGGAATAGCTATGATACTTTCAAAAATTCGGGTTTTTGGATTTCGGGATTTTGGCATTTTGGATTTGGCCATTTCAGGATTTCGGCTTTTCAGGATATTGGCTTTTCGGGATTTTGTCGTTCAGAATTTTGACCCCTTCGGAACTTTGGCTTTCGGGATTTTGTGTCTTCGGAATTTTTGACTCTAGGGATTTTTACTTTCGGGATTTTTCGTTTTTCAGGATTATGGCTTTTAAGATTATGGCTTTTCTGCATTTTGGCTTTCAGGATTTTAGCATTTGGGATTTTTGCTTTCTGGATTTCAACTTTCGAGATTTTGGCCCTTTCGAAACTTTGACTTTCCAGGATTTGGCTTTCGGGATTTTGGTTATTCAGGATTTTGACCCTTTTGGGATTTTGGTTCTTCGGGATTTCAGCTCTTGGTTCTTCGTTATTTTAGCTCTTGGTTTTTCGGGATATTGAACCTTTTGGGATTTCGACTTTCGAGATTTTCGTTTTCGAGATTGTGCCTTTTTCAGGATTTTGGCTTTCGAGATTTTAGCTTTTCGGGATTTTGGCTTTTTGGGATTTTGGCTTTCGAGATTTTGGCCTTTTCAGGATTTTTGCATTCGGAACTTTGGATTTTCAAGATTTCGGCTTTTGGGAATTTGGCATTTCGGGATTATGGCTTTTCGGGATTTTGGTTTTCGTGATTTTGATTTTTTAGGATTTTGACCCTTTCGGGATTTTATCCTTAGAGATTCTGGTTTCAGGATTTTACCTTTTTCAGGATTTGGCTTTCAGATTTTGGCCTTTTCATGATTTTGGCATTTGGGACTTTAGATTTTCACGATTTTGGCTGTTCGAGATTTCGGTCCTTTCGGGATTTTGGCCTTGGATTTTCTCATTTGGGATTTTGGCTTTCCAGGATTCTGGCTTTCTGGATTTTGACTTTTGGGATTTTAGCTTTTCCAGATTTCGATATAATCGGGATTTTGGTCTTTTAAGGATTTTGTCGTTTAAGATTTTGATCGTAAGTTACTTTTCATGAAATTCTCTTTGTTTAGTATTCCAAACAGTATGAATTTTCAAATTCTGGTTTTCTGTGATCCTATTAGAAATCAGTATTCTCTAGCGAATTAACTTTACTAAACCGAGATATGTCTTTCTGACTTAACTGGAATTTGTTTAAAAGTGATCATTAATTTTCATACATGTATTGTTGCTGATTCGGTGAACATTTCGTCAATTGAAACCTGTCACAGGAAAAATCATCTTCGGGAAGCTCAAAAATTAACCACTCAGGAATCAGGAAGGCCTTTTTATTAATCGATTTAACCACATTTATATTATTAATATAAAAGGTCTTGAAATTCCAATCCGACTGCAACAATTTTAATCCGTATTCAATCGGTAAAGTGTTTGTAATTAATTTATTTTTGAAAATGTTTTATTTTCACGTAGATTTTTGGCCTTTTACCGGCCTAGAGGGTAATTTGCAAGAGATACTGACTTACGGTCTTCAATGACACCTCATAAAATGATATTTTTATTCACTTTAGAAGAGTTTTCTTTAGAAATAATATTGAGCAAACTACTACTTACTCAGATTAATCAACTCATTTTCTATTCGTTTAAATATTTATCAGTCTGATTCAAACCTGTTTATCACCAGTTTTAAAAAAGGAAAATTTCATTTGCTGGCTAATCTTCCCGGGTCTCCCCTACCTCACGACTCATTTCATTCTTTTCTCTCTCTACCTTCTCAATTGTTTCTTATCTTCCTCAAATCCATCAAAAAGCAAGGTTTTCGAATTTTTCTCAAACTTGACCTATGCGATTCCATTCATTCTGCTCAGCATTTCGTTCATTTTGTCCATTTTTGAATTTTTAAAAGGTCAAAGATTACTCACTATGAATGCCTTATTTTTCGAACTACCAATACAATTGTTTAAATTCTTCCACAATAATTTTAAAAATAGGGGAAAGTGGCCTGTCTTTGAATGCGGCAGCCTTTGAATATTTCAATTTTTTCTTATTTTTCAAAGTAAAAACCCAATTCTCTAAACTATAGACATTACAACTAACTATTTTCTATTAACTTCAAATAACAAAATAGAATTTTTGCTTTCGAAAATAAGATTAAAAAAAATGAATGTTCAAAGGATGTCGCGTTCGAAGGCAGACCACTTTCCCCTATCCTTTTTTTGATCAATTTTTAATTTCTAGATGATTTTATAATTATATATATTGACTATTTTAAATCGGTATTAAACCGAACAGCACCCAAAAAATGCGAAACGAAGATTTACGCAAAAGTTCTTTTTTTCAGAGTATGAGCTCCTCGAAAACCCTATCACTCAGAAAAAACGGGCGTGCGATTAACTTTTGTTCTTCATAACTTCAACACTATATAGGTGTAAAAATATATTAACAATTTTTAATGGTAATTTTACACCTTTTTTAAGGGTAAAATTAACATGAAAAAGGGTAACTTTAACCCCTAATACACCTAAAAAACATAATATTTACACCGATTTCGGATCAATACTGCAGGGTAAAATAAACATTTCCGGAATGTTATTTTAACTCTTTCGGATTTCTCTCAAAGGACGCTTTGCTAACCTTTATTAAAAATTCTTTAAAAAGGTTTGTGGTACTATAAATTGAGGCCAGTGGTAAGTATATAAATATAAAATATTATTCACATTTTAAGTACAGTAGAGTCTCCTAAATTCGAACGCTCGGGGGGTATTTTTGACATTTCTCACCTCCCAAATTCGAACAATTTTTTCAAAGCTAACGAAATTTGTGCAAGACTAAATTGTACTTTGAATCAAATTCTCGCACTTTTTCGCAAGTTTTAGTGGTAACTGGTAACATAGTTCCTTTTCATTTTATACGAAAATAATGTAGGGTCAAAGGAACGTCTATTGACACTATAAGAACTTTCGTAACTTTCCTGACTGATATCTTCTATTGTATTAAATTTTTTTGTGTTTAAATATTAACTTATATCAACTTATTAATTTGACTACCGTTCAGTATCATTCAGTTTTCTCAAAATGTTTGAAAAACTAAAAAAAACTGTATTTTTTAAAATCATGACTAAATGACATATCTATTGACACTTTCGGTATTTATTGACACACGAAATTTGAACACCTATTGGACACTTTTTCTTTACACCTTTGATTGAGATTTTGGCTGAAAACTTCCTTATTGCACTGGATGACTCCATCTGGGGGACTGCCAACCAGGGAACCTATTAAATCTCCATCCAGAATGCCCCGTCCTTCCGTAAGAAACTCTTCCTCACAGATTTCTGTAAATCTTATGTCCCTTCACAGCAGCCATTCTCGTGATGATAAACTTCTCTATCCTCATAATCTTACATTGTATTTCTTACAGGATGCAATGGGCAGCTTTTAGATTTATAAAACTTGACACTCTCCTTAAGAATTCTCTCTCAACAGCTTATAGACAATACTCTTTCCATTGGGGCATCTCTGGTGCAGTCAAAATTTTTACCACGCATTAGATTTCTGCAGTGCTAGAGCTGAAGGAAGTTCTACTATAAAAATATCACCAGTGGCAACTCACCAACAAACATTCTTAGTCTTTTTTGCGCACAAACACTTAACTTGTTAGTAATTTCACTATTTCTTTCACAAAAATGCAGCAACTTTGTTTACTTTTATTCATTCTTCTTATTCTTCTTCATCTATCAAGCTGATACAAAAGTGGCAATCTGTACCTGTCAATAGACGTTGAAATCGACGATTTTGTCTCGGTTTATTGACACTGTAATTAAATTAATTTTAATTAAAATAAATTGATGCAAATTGTGTATTAAATTAAAATTTAGTTATTTTTTGACTGTTATGCAACAGATATACGTTCATTTTATTTTAAAAAAATAGAAAAAAAATTATTTTTGTAAAAGCTTCTTTCTTACACTTTTTCATAAGAATCTTGAAATTTCTCCACGTCGACAATTGCAATTGCTTAAACCTTTTTAAAACCTTCTTAAATTCGCAGAACAGTTCTAGAAAAGGGTAGGTTAAAGGAAAGCAGGTCAGATTACATGAATTTCACTAGATATAAACAATTTATATTAAATAAATTTCAATGTTTTGATGAGAGTGTCAATAGGGGTTCCCTGTCGAACAGACGTTCCTTTCACCCTATGTATAAGCATTCAGGAAGAAGCACATAAATATGATTTTCATTCACCTAGAATACGAACTTTATAACCTAACAATTGACATTTTGAATCCAAACGGTGTTCGAATTTGAGAGATTCAGATTTAAGAAACTCTACTGTAAATGTAAGTTTTGGACAGGTGTCAAAAATTTTGACAGGTGTCAATAATTTTGACAGGTGTCAAAAATTTTGACAGCTGTCACATTTATCATTTACGGTTCAGTCCTTTTGAAATGTTCATGAAATTTTCAAGCACATTTTAAATTGCACGAAATATTGAAGCCTAAACGCAACAAATGAAGATATGTTTAGTTGGCATCACTGGTGCAATGTCAAATAGGGAAAAATATATATGCGAGTCTCGATATTGTATGAACTAGGAAATATATTGGAGAAAAAACAGTGAAAATATGTTTTCTGTGCAAATATAAAAGTTCAATCAGACCCATATGAACTCAGTTTAATTCAAATTGATGCAATATGTATGGCAAAAATTATATATAGTCAAATTGGATTAAGTGTGAACATAAAGGTAGTGTTGCATTTTAAAGTTTTTGCTGATAATGTAAAATTGAAGGGATTTAGGAGGTTCTTTTGTTCAAAATTCTTTAGTATATATTTCATATTTCTGAAATAGAATACTTTGGAGTATTTTTTGCCAATAAATAGTGCAATAATTGTGAATTTTTGGGGTGTAGTCTCGGTATCTGTGACACAGAAGAGTGTGACACTTAATGGCCGAATTGCTTCGAATGGCTGGTCTGATGAGTGCCCACAAAGACAAATTGGGCTCTCCGTCTACGGGATCTGAGGACGGTGGAGGAGTTGATATGGGTGATTTAGCTCAAGAATTGGAACAAGACGAATTTGATGCTCCAATGCTGGCCAACGGTAAGTTTTAATTTTGAATTAATCATTTTGTTAATTTTTCAAACCGACAAAAAAAAACACTTTAGGTGACCGTCCAGCAATTATTGCACCACCAGAAAGTGAATGGTACCATGGTCGTTTGGACCGGTACAGTGCTGAACAACGACTGAGATCTGCCTCAATTCTAGGCAGTTATCTCGTTCGGGAATCCGACCGGAAGCCAGGATCTTATGTCCTGAGCTACTTGGGTCGTACAGGGATCAATCACTTCCGCATAACTGCGGTATGTGGAGATTTTTACATTGGTGGCAGGCAATTTTTCTCTCTAAGTGACCTCGTTGGTTACTACACATCCTGCAGTGATCTGCTAAAGAGGGAACGTCTAGTGATACCTGTTCCCCCTCCTGAACCCGTTAATGACAAAAAACGCGTTGTGGCTATTTTACCCTACACCAAAATGCCCGATACGGATGAACTGACCTTCCAGAAGGGTGACATCTTCTTCCTGCACAATGACATGGGAGACGGTTGGCTCTGGGTAACTGCCCATCGTACTGGGGAGCAAGGGATGATTTTCAGAGAACTTGTAGAAGATCTCGATCCCGGAATTGATCCTAACACCGTTTTTCCCTGGTTCCATCCCAATTGCACTAAAAATGAAGCTGTAGACATGTTGGTTAAAGCTGGACCTGGAAGCTTCCTTGTGCGTCCCAGTGACAATTCCCCAGGGGACTATTCCCTCTTCTTTCACATCAACAACCAGATACAGCGTTTTCGGATTGAGAAGAAGGGAGTTCGGTACTTAATGGGAGGCAGAAATTTTGAATGTTTGGATGCTGTTATCAATAGATACAGGAAGGAACAAATAGTCGAAGGTCATACTCTCAATCATCCAGTTGTCAATGGTCAGCAACCCGAATTCAATGCTCCTCCTAGCATGTCTGCAGCTGCAGAGAAAATCTATGCGACCCTGAGAGAATGCCGTGACCAGATCGGACTCAAGAAAATCAAGGGTATCAAGCACCATGGATATCTAATGAAGAAATCCGACAAGAGTGCCAAATGGAAGCAACTCTACTTTGCCCTCCTGGTCGAAGGATCAGAAACGCATTTGTGCTTCTACGAAAATCCCAAAAAGACCAAACCCAAAGGACTTATTGACATGTCCTGTGCATACTTGTACCAAGTTCATGAATCTCTATGGGAACGTTCACTGTGCTTTCAAATTGTCGAAAGGGCTCTCCCATGCCTGGCCACTGTGTCATTTCTCTGTGCCAACACACCCGAAAGCTACGTCGAGTGGATCAATGCCCTCAAGACCCAGTGTGTATCCCAATTGAGCAAAGCCCAGTCTAAAGTACCACGATTGCGAGAACTGAGATGCTTAAATTTGCAAATTCTCGAAGCTCATCGTCTACCATTCAAATTAGTGCCACATCCATACTGCAGTATAACCCTTAATCAGCAAGTCAAAATCGGAAAGACACGAGTTAAGGTGGCTCCTGATCCAGTCTGGGAGGAGGAATTCGTTTTAGAGTAAGTTTAAAGAATACTTTTAAAACAAATTAAAATTGATTTCGTTATGCTCAGGAGGCCTAGGGAATTCACAACGATCCTAGGGAACCTAATTTTTTTCAATTAACCTGACGAATCCGATTTTCATAGAAATCAAGGTGAATCCCAACACTTTTTAAGGAAACCAAGGATTTCAGGGAACTTATACACTTTTTATTGAACCCGCAGAACCCCAACTTTTTTCAAGAAACCTGGGGAACCTATATATTTTTAAGGGAACCAACAGGGATTCCAGGGGACGCATACACTTTTCAGGTTCATTGAACCAGACGAATCCGATTTTCAGGAGACTCACGGGGAACTCCTATATTTGTTAAGGAACCTAGAGCATCCCTACATTTTTGAAGGAACCCGGGGAACCTATAAATTTTTAAGGGGACTCACGCGGATCCCAGAAAAGCTATACATTTTTCATTAAACCAAGCGAATCCGTTTTTCAGGAGACTCACGGGGAACTCCTACATTTTTCAGGGATGTCAGGGAACCTATGCATTTTTCGGAGAACCCAGGGAACCTACACATTTTTAAGGTTACCAATAAGGATCCCAGGGAACCCACACATTTTTCAATTTACCCGACAAATCCGTTTTTCAGGAGACTCACGGGGAACTCCTACATTGCTTTAGGAACCTAGAGCATCCCTACATTTTTGAAGAAACCCGGGGAACCTATAAATTTTTAAGGTGACTCACAGGGATCCCAGGAAAGCTATACATTTTCACTCAACCGAGCAAATCCGTTTTTCAGGAGACTCACGGGAAACTCCTACATTTTTCAGGGATGCCAGGGAACCTACGCATTTTTCGGGGAACCCAGAGAACCTACACATATTTAAGGGAACCAATAAGGATCCCAGGGAACACACACATTTTTCAATTTACCCGATAAATCCGTTTTCCGGGAGACTCATGGGGAACTCCTACATTTGTTAAGGAACCTGGAGCACCCCTACATTTTTGAACGAACGCGGGGAACCTATAAATTTTTAAGGGAACTCACAGTGATCCGAGGAAATACATACATTTTTCAATAAATCTGACGAATGGGCTTTTCAGAAAACTCAGAGTGAATCCCTACATTTTTCAGGGAAGCCGGGGAACCTATGCATTTTCAGAGAAACCAGCGAACCTATACATTTTTTTAAGGGAACCAATAGGGATCCCAGGGAACCCACATATTTTTCAATTAACCTGACGACTCCGTTTCTTAGGGAACTGACAAGGAACCCCTACACATTTCAAAGAACCCGAGGAACCTATACATTTTTCAAGGAACCCGGGGTACCTATAGATTTTTAAGCGGACTCATAGGGATCCCAGGCAACCTATACATTTTTAATTGAACCCGACGAATCCGTTTTTCAGGGGATTCACAGGGAACTTCTTCATTTGTTAAGGAACCCTGAGAATCCCTACATTTTCGAGGAACCCAGAGAACCTATACATTTTTAAGGGAACCAAGAGGAATCCCAGGGAACCCACATATTTTGCAATTTACTTGACGAATATCTATTTTTCAGGAAACTCACGAAGAACCCCTAAACATTTCAAGAAACCCGGAGAACCTGTACTTTTTTAAGGGGACTAATAGGGATCCCAGGGAACCCACATATTTTTCAATTAACCTGACAAATCCATTTTTCAGGACTCTTACGGTGAACCCCTATATTTTTCAGGGAGGCCGGGGAAATTACACATTTTATACATTTATTAGGGAACACACAAGGATCCCAGGGAACCTATAATTTTTTTTCGAACCTAACGCATCTATTTTTCAGGGAACTCACAGAGAACCCTTAACTCTTTCTAGGTATTCAGGGAACCCATACATTTTTCAGGAAATCTATGCTTTTTCCGGGAATTCATTGAGAACCCACAAGGATTATAGGGAACCTATATAGACTTTTCATTGAACCCAGGAAGCCTATACCTTTTTCGGGCAACTTTTAAAACCGATTATTATTTTGGATCACCTGGAACACGTTTATGATTTTCCACTTACCTTATTTAGCTTAGCACTCACACGTTTTTAGTTTTAACTGGAAAGAAATTGAAAACATGATGTCAATTTCACGAAGGAAGCATCCAACGTCTGCTTTCGAATGTGATTGATTCTGCCTTTGAATCTTAATCTTTTGTTGAGAATATTCTTGCAATAGCATTAAACGGGACATAAATGATTATCCCGGAGCTTAAAAAACACTAAAATCATCACAATTATCAAAAGAAACAATAAAATAACTTGTCTTCATATTTTTCCAAAGCACTGATTTGCCATGTGGATATTTTTGAGAAAAAAAGTCATTGAAGCTGTCAATTTTGCAACCCTGAAACATCTCGCTGAACACATTAGAAAATCATATTGTATATTTGTGTGAAATTCGTCAGATCAAAGTCGGAGTCCAGTTTTTCATGGGAAAAACTTTAAATACTTTTTAAAATTCAATAAAAGACACTGATACCTTTCAACTGAGTCTATATACTTCCCAATCCATTGAAAAATACGCCTTGTACAACTAATTTACTTTTGACCTTGAACCCCTTAAAAGGAATAATTCAAGGATATTTTTTTATTTTTTTTTTCACTTTTGAATATCTAATTTTAATTTTTTTCTTAATGGCTCCGACACACCTCTTAGATCAGGAAAATTTCACGAAGTCGAAATTCAAAACCTTTTCTTTCTCACACGGCTTGCATATCTCTATCTCATTCTTTCACACTCTTCTTCTTCTTTTAAATATCACTCCTAATTCAATTTAGCTCAATCGAATTTGGAGTACGAAAGAATGAGATAGTTAAATGCAAATCTTTTGAGAAAGAAAGTGATTCCAATTACAACTTCATGAAATTTTCCTGATCTAAAAGGTGTGCCGAAGCCATAAAAATTTAAATGGTATTCGATCAAGATTTTAATCTTAAAAATCCTCTTTTGATCATTGCATTTTTCAGTGATGTTCCACCAGATGTAGCCACTGTAACAATAACCGTTCTGAGTCGCGGGAAAAGAGGCAAAGATTCGGAAATGGCTGAGATCACAGTGGACTTGATGAGTCTGAAAAATGGCCAAGAAACCGAAGATTGGTACCAACTGACCGGGATGACGCCAATGGGCGAATGGGGTTCCCTGAGACTCAGAATGCGCTACCTGGATGACTTGATAATGCCATGCGAAGAGTACAGTCCCCTGCAGCAATTGCTGCTGGAGCCAGAACTGATTTCTGTTAAAGCTCTCGCAGAGCTCTGCCACAACGATCGTGTGCCCCTGGCCACATCCCTCCTGCGTGTCTTCCGGCACGAGAAGCGCGAGACTGAATTGATAAAGGTGTTGTGCCAGGCTGAAATAGCCCGTGAAAATGAAACCACAACCCTATTCCGTGGTGCTTCCCTAGCCACAACACTCATGGACTTGTACATGCGAGCTGAGTGCTTTGGATTCTTGCAGGCAGCAGTCTCTGACATTGTCATGAAGATTCTAGACAGCAAGCAATCTGCTGAATTGAATCCAACGAAAATGGACGTCAATGACGATGCCTGCAGCAATGCAGAATTTCTTCTGCAGATTCTCGATCAAGTGACTCAGTCGATATTTACATCCCCAGAAGCCTGCCCCAGGAGTGTTCGATACATCTGCAATTGCCTACAGAAAGCAGTTGTAGCTAAATGGCCATCTGAGAGATTGGTTAGAACTCGCGTAGTTTCCGGATTTATCTTTCTACGTTTACTCTGCCCAGCCCTTCTGAATCCCCGTCAGTTTGGCCTTGTAAATGAAACACCACCCCAAACAGCCACACGGTCCCTGGTCATGATTGCCAAATGTCTACAAAATCTCGCCAATCTCATTGAATTCGGAGGCAAGGAACCCTACATGGAGGTCGTCAATCCTTTCATTCTCAAGAACAAAGAACGAATGATTGTGTTCTTGGATCAACTATCTTCGATAGCAGACCCAAATCCCCTTCCTGGATGCATTCCTGAGCAGAGCTACTCAAGCCACATGTATTCCGATTCAGGTTTGTTAAACATTTTGACCCATTATAGGGAAAGGGTTTCAGGCTTCGCACACACTATGGCTTCGAACATTTCATATTTTTCCCATATTTCTGAATGAATCTAACCTATGGCAATATATTTTAATAAAAGCTAGTCTTAAATCACACATTTCTTAAAAAAAAAATGAGGTCATATTCATTAAAAAAAAACATAGGAAAAAATAAAGTGTTCGAAGCCACAGTTTTTGCGAAGTCTGAAAGCGTTTTCATAATATAATTTGATTTAAATATTCCCATTTTTAACCTCGTATTCTAATGTGTCTAAAATGCTTCTTTAAATTTACCTTAGCCCTTTAAGAAGCGTAAATAACCTTACTTTTTAGATATTCAATTCGTTTGCAGCATTAATAAAAAGTTTAAGAGGTATTGTTAATAAAATTGAGGTTATGTTTCACCTAACCTCCAAAATGGAAATTATTTCCTGACAAAGCATCTTAAAGTCCAATTTAACATACAATTTCCTCTTTATTTTCTCCAATTAAAAATCGACAACATTTTAATTTCAGGATTGCAGCATTTCTGCCTAGAAAATCTGTAGATTTTCGGCAGAAATTCTGTCGAAAATCTGCAGATTCTCGGCAGAATTTCTGCATTGGAAATCTGCATAGTCTCCATTGTCTCAACAAAAATACTGTTGATTTATGAAGAAACTGTAGAAGTTACAGAGAAAATTGTATGCTCTGCTTAACAAGAAATACCGATTAAACATTTTAGATAACTAAAAAGTTGCGAGCAAAAGTACTAATTTCGTAAAAATCGCCAATCTAATGATACAAAAAACACGAAATTTAGGTCGTCACTGTGTTTAAAGCAGAGGTGTGCAAGAACCGTTTGAAACCGAAAAAACGTCAAATTGTTCGTCAATGGTCAAAACGCTACCTGAGCAAACTTATTTTGACGTTTATTCGGTTTCAACGGTTCTTGCACACCTCTGGTTTAAAGATATCACTTCACTATTCTCTACTTATAACACGGCGTCGCAGAATTCTTTATTTTATATAAACACTGTGAAATCACCAAAAATCACTCTATTGAATTTCGCAAACTTCAGTGAAAAATATCCCATCTTTTCTAACACAGCTGTCTGGAAAGTCTGGAGTGTAGAAAAATCTACAGAAAATCGGCAAAATATCTACAGAAATTCGTCAGAGTATGAACCAGGATTCGTCAGAAAATCTGCAAAAAATTCTGACGAATTTTGTCCCAAGCCCAAATTAAATTCGTAGGAATATCTACAGATTTCTCGGCAGATTTTCAGCAGAGGTGTAGATATTTTCTGCAGAAAACTTAAAGATATCTGACGAAATTATTTGACGGGTTCGTTTAAAAATATTTAAAAATTTAAGGAATACAGTAGAGTCTCGCTATAGGCCATCGCTCTATAGTCCACAATTTATCGACCGTTGATTTCAAAACACTGATTTTAAGTTAGGTTATGTTTTTTAGTATGCGACATGCATAATTATTTTAATATTTTTGGCAAACTTTATTGAGTAGTTGTGATAACTGCGATCCATAATGAAGAGAACGAGGACAAGTACTACAATCGCAAAGAAAGTGGAAGCCGTCGAGCAATTTCAATACTAAAAATCGTTGATAATTTTAAAAAATTACATGGACTATAGTGCGACCCAAGTGTCAAATTTGAAACCAAATATGGACTATAGCGAGACTCTACTGTAATAACGCCAGGAAGCGTATTTCTGAACTTATTGTGACACGTTTAGATTTGTTGAAAAGGTCTTGAAATCCCGGACAAGTCTAAACTAATGTCAATAGGTTATGCACTAAATATGGACCAGAGAAAAAAAATTAAAGTATTTCTAGTGTACCCAACATGATTTTCTGACTGAATGTTTACCTTAGCTTCCGCAGGTTTGGTTACCCTAAGTAACAGGCAGTTATAGTAGTATTTTAAAGCTTAATATGGTTTTCAACTTTGAGGTTTAACACAGTTCTCGAATGTCTCGAAATTATTTCTCATTTCGTGTCTACACAGAACAAAATAATTGGTAAAAATATTTGTAAATGTTTGTGAATTTCAGAAGGGATCTTCGAAATGCTCGAAAAACGTATGACCCGCAAACAAATTTGTAAAAGTCTGTACTTTTTACAAACTTTGTTCGTAATGTTCGTAACCAAATGTTCAAAAACATTGTTCGTAACTTGACGAACATTTTTTCTACTTTTACAAACATTTGTTCGTAAATGTTCATAAACACACAAAAAATGTTCGTAAAATTTTGTCAATCGTTTTCGTTCAAACGAAAATTTACGAACAAATGACAAAATTTTACGAACATTTTTTGTGTGTTTACGAACATTTACAAATAATATGTTTGTAGAACATCAAAAAAGGCTCGCCAAGCGATCATTTTACAAACAATGTTTGTGAAAATAAGTACCAGCTTTTACGAATTTTTTGGCAGGTCATACGATTTATGAGCATTTCATATGTCACCAGTAATAATTCACACACTGAGAGAAATCCGAAAAAGTTAAAATAACACTCCGGAAATGTTAATTTTATCCTGCAGTTTTGATCCGAAAACGGTGTAAATATTATGCTTTTTAGGTGTATTATGGGTTAAAGTTACCCTTTTTCATGGTAATTTTACACCTAAAAAGTGTTACGAAGTTAGAAGTTACGAAGAAAAAAAGAAATTTTTCTGTGTAATCTGTAGTTAAAATTTTACTAAAAATCTTACTTGATAAGAAATTAGAGAGGTTAGGACATATGGCTTAATCTTATATTTTAAGCCCGTATAAGGCTTCTCAAAAAAGTTTACGTAATCCTAATGTGGAAATCTAATCCAACTTTTATTATTCTAGGTCGTGAACTAGCTACATTGCATCACATTTGTGTGTCTCACCTTCAAGATCTTCAAATATTGTCCAAATCGAACAATTCAATCAAGAAATTAGTTACAGTAACGGACATGCTAACGAAACACAAATTGAAGTATCGAGAAATGATCAGCTAATTGACTCAAAATTAGCATTTTATAGATCATAATGATTTTTTCTCAGGAAATATCCAGTTTTAAATGTTTCGACACGAGAAATAAATTTCAAATGATCAAGCGACGACAAAATACAAAATGTAAAGTAAATATTAATCTCTAAAAAAAAAAACAAAAAAATTATTAATGAACAAACAAAAACACATTTATTCGTAACTCTATATAGATTTTTAAATTATATGATATTCATTATTAGTAACACATCTGCAGTGGTAAGTATAAAGATCTTTTTTTTTAAATATGTTTAATCGAATTATATCTATAAAACATAAAGTATAGGAAAAAAAGAAAGACTGCAAAAGTCATAAACATTTAATAAAATAACATTTTAAAATATAAGTTAGAAGTTAGGAGATGTTTGTACTCTAGAATTCTAGCCAAAGTTAATCCTTTCTCCAAGCACTAACTTTCATAAACAAACAACCTAAAAGTCAATAATGTAGAAATGCTTAAAAAATAGCATTAAATTAAAAAAAAAATAGAGCAGAATTTTTGAGCAGGACACTGAAACTTGTTTCAGATAAAAATACAGTGCTGTAACAACATAAACATTAAAGAAAAAATAGAGAGTAGGGAGTTTAAAAAATACAAAAAAATAAATGTTTTAGGTTACATTTTATATACCAAAGTTTCTATTCCTATTAATTGGCCTAGTATTTCGGGATTTTCTTTTAGCAGATTTTTATTTATTAAACCAAATTGCTAATACTTCTATCTGGATTAGCTTTTTCCATAAAAACGGTACAAATCTGCATTAAAAAAAAGATATTCGGGAAAAAAATTGAAGAAACAAAAAAAAAGACTCATGATATTTTCATATTCAAGCATGGAATTACGATCAGAAGCATTTTAAAACCATGTATAATACCCATTAAATAGTGTCAATTAGGATCCATATATAAATAACATAGAGTTTAGAACATAAAACAAAAAAAAACCTATCTTGTGAAAAAAAAACATTGAATTTGATACTTTCTCTTTTTTTTATCTAACATCTCTATGGTAAAAATAACCCTAAAATACATTTTAGATGGCATATTCAAACCCTTTCACCACAAAAAAAAAATTAATGTGTACGAAGGGTCATTCCTACACTAGAAAACTAGAAAATAAAGAAAAAAAAGTTTGAAAAGCATAAATGCCAAGTTTGTGGGATCCAAGCTTGAAAAAAAAGATCTATATGAATTTTTCGCTTTTGAAAGTGTACTTTAGAATTTCACAAAAATTATATAACTTTATACTTGAAGTGTACTAAAAAAAAACGTAATTGTTCTTTAGGAGTTTACAGCCAGTTCTGAATTCTGCAATAAAGGACATTTAAAGATTTTCTCAGAGTTTTCTTTTTTACATTTGTTTGTGGATGAGGTTGTATCTTCTGTCAACATGGTCAGGTAAATTTAAATAGAAATTCATATAAAATGTTTTGGTTTTTCTTTTTTAAAAATAGAAAAAATAAAAGATTCAGAGTTTGATTTCTAGTCTAATTTATTGCTATATTGGGCAAAACTTAAAGGGATGCATCATAGAGCGCCTGCTTTGTAATGCAAATGACCTTTCCTATTACCTTAAAGGTCATAAGAAGGTCAAGTAGGCAGAATATAATATCAGGGAATTGCAGGCATAGTTCGCACATGAGCCTTCAAACGATGCGAAAATTTTCTCTATTTTTGCTTGCACGGCATTCGGGTAACAGCTGTCAAACACACGAGAAAGTCAAATATTTTGTCGAATATTGGAGCACTTATGCCCAACGCACAATAACTTTTGTTTGTAAACATGTTTTCAAACTTCCCTATAAGAGAGAAGGAGATGACTATATCTTTGTCTCATTCACTCTCATTGAAAAGTCAAAAACATGTTTACAAAACAAAAGTTATTGTACGTTGGGCATTAGTATAAACATAACCAGATCAAAGAAACAATGTTTTCACCTGCTATTTACAAATACAACGAATTTATTTGGCATGTGAATTTATGTAACCAAAAAACATTCTCTTTTCAAAAAGAAAATTTTTGAAAAGTATATGTATAATAACTTCCGTATTTACAAAAACATTCTTCATCAAAAAGTACTAGCGTTACTGAAGATCATAGGGTCGATAAAGGTAGATTCAGATTGTAATGGCTTTGCTTTATCAGAATATTAGGTGAGATCGGTGAGATTATTAATAATCTCACCTACTATAATTCCTAAAAAATTTCATGACCTCCGATCGGGCCCAAACTTTGCCAAAATGTGTTTCATTACTTCCTGATCACGAGTATAAGGGTGGCTAAGTTACATTCCCGGCACGTTTTTGCTCACGTTAAAAATCTCACCGACAATAAACTGATCTAGGCTTATAACCAGCTTTGCTTTTTAAAAAACTATTTGAAGACTATTTATAGAAGATTTAAATCACTTAAAATTATCAAAATCGGATTATAATAATATTTATGTCGATAAAGAGTCTGTAAGCTTTTTTTGATTTAAGAATATCGTTTTGGGACATCATTCTTAAAAGTTTCATGTGCAATTTCATCTAATAAAAAAAACTACACAGATCCATGAGAACATTTTTGTACTCTTTGTATCCCTTTGCCTAAATCTGTAAAACCTTGTGCAGAAACGGAAAAAAAGTTTTCTCGAAAGAATTCCTAAGTGAATTTTGTTTTTCTTAGGAGCTAATTAAGTTCATTGGTTTTTAAATAAGATAAAATTAATGAAAATCGGGAACTTATTTTTGAAAACTTTCCAAAAAGCTCTTTTTGTATTCGAAAAATGGTTTCTCATTCTAAAAGTGTGCCAGAAACTAGGGGAGACTGGAGCAAAGGGCAAAAAGTAACAAAACGGATATTTTATTGTTTTACAAGCTACCCCACCGCCCCAGAAATTTCTAATTAGCGCAGTTTTATAGGAAATTTACCGCTCTATAACTTTGTGAAAGTAATTTTCCTCTATTTTGTAAGGAAATACGTTTATCGAGCTATTTTCTAAAAGGTAATTTTGTGACCATTCTCAAAAATGCTAGGGCAAATAGTACCAAGTATGGGATATTATCGTATTTTAATTTGCTTTATTACGGGCTTTCGTAAATTTAAAAGAAATAGCTAGGTGACATATTTTTATAGAAAATTTATTCCTCTACACCTTTTTAAAACACTGTTTTCTCTATCAAAACGAGAAAAGCGCTTTTTAAGCTATTTTAGAAAAAAAAACACACAAAAGACTGCAAATCGTTTGACCAATGCAAACAACAAGCGGCGAGACATGATAATGGCGTTTCTTTTCGCCGTGAGACATCAGAAATTGCTTCGCTTTTTTGTTACTTTTTGCTCTTCTATACCTTTTGTTACTTTTTACCCCAAGTGGCCATTTTTAATAAAAAGATTTCTGGAGAACATAATCTTTGGAAACTGATAAAATGGATAGCGGTTTCCTGTTTCAAAAATCCGAATCATTTAGAAAATATTCACCAGTGCATCAATTTTGGAAAATAAGTAGGTAATAATGGATATCTCTTGTAAGGAAAATATTTCAAAAACAGGCCTTAAAATTTCAACATTTTTTATTTTATGAATTCCTTTTCGAATTCTCTCAGAAACTTACGACATTGAAGAAGGTCTATGGAGGCTATCTATTGAGCCGCTATCTTTTTTTATCTTGGAAGACATTGAATTTTGAATTTTTCAATTTGTGACTTTTTGCCCCAGTTTCCCCTACTTTTTGGTTTATTTCGTTGATTCCGTTGATTCCTTTCATTTTTGAATATGTTTTAAAAGTAGTCAAAACGAATTTAATAATTTCATCGTGTTCTCTTATTGGCTAAAGCTTTTGGTGCTTTTTAAGCTCCATACAATCAGTGAAGAGGTCTCAAATATTTTAAGCGGTTAACATTTTATTAAAAATATCGATAAAGCGTTAGGGGGAAGTGGGGCACATTTGGAAGTGGTACACCTTTGAAATTGGAATTTTTCACCTATTTTTAAATAAAATTGAGCTTTATCGTGCTATAATTTAGTTTGAGGTGAACAGATTGAGAAGCTAAATTACATTATGATATGGCTCAATTCCACTTAAACATGGGAGAAAAATCCCATTTTTAAAGCCCCCCATATTCAAAGGTGTCCCACTTCCCGACGCAGCTTTGAAAAATCCACAGATCCCAATTTGCTGTCCTAAACCGTTCTCTCCGGTTTGATACCGTAAATAACAAAACTCTGCATTTTGTGAAACTCAGTTATTGACCTTGACAAAAGACCTCCCTTTAAATGTCCTCAAAGTTCAAGCTAGAAAATTCTTAAAATTATGAATAAAATTCACTGTTTATGAAAAAACAATTTTGTTTATATTTAGGACAAACATAATATTGATATCGCCATTAGGACACAAGCAACCCCGACATACGGTGACTTTCTCTCCCCAATTCTCGCCAACTTCCAGAATATCCCCAGAATCCTGCAACAATCAAATTTCCATGAGCTATTCTGAAAGTATCAAAGGAAGTAATCATCTTACCCTGTCTTGTTCCTGTCAATTATGCTTGGGAAAATTGACCGGAGGTAGGTGCAGGTGCAAATCAACAGGAGGATGACAGAAAGCAGGCTTTGGAAATTAAATATTGCGCTCTGAAATGAAGATAAATAATGTTGGAACTTGGGGAGATCCTTTTTCTGCTGTTCCTTACCATTTTGGCTGTGTATTTTGCTGGATTTCCGGACTGCTGAGTTGTAAATTTCTTTTGTTTTTACAATCCGAGTAGGCATTTCTGACGTCAGTCTGACAAGTTCCTAACCTCAATTTTGTCTTTTCCAGCGAGGGTTTCCAGCAAAATGGAATTTGGGAAAAGTGGGAAGATTGAAGATCAATAAAGAACCAAAAATCGTTATCAACCGAAAATTTATTTCCTCTCAAAGAGCTTTTTGCAGATTTATATATGCACATAATTGGCCAAAAAAGCACAAATGACTAACTAGAGATATTTTATGGGTAACAGGAAAGCTTCTAAGGTAGCCTATTTGATATATTAGCGCGCTAATTGAATTATAAGAGCTGCACACATCTCGAAGAACTCCATTGTATGATGTCCTGTGCACTGCTGAGGGAAGATTGGATTGAAGGATCCGGATAAATTTGTTGGAGGTGTCATACTTTCAAGGTCCATGATAACATCATCTCCCTGCTCAACTTCATCGCTCGTGAGGGATTTGAAGTCCAACAGGAAGGATTTTGCATCAACTTGATAGAGTTGCAGGGACATCTTTACATACTTCCCGCTGGATTTATTCTGCCTCCGGACTCTTACGTGATACGGATTGATGACTTTCCACTCGAAATCCAGTGCCTTCATGGCTCTGTACACTTCCAGCATGATATCATTGGGTTTACTCTGGGATCTGATGCCAAGATGCCATTTGGCGCGCTTTACTGGAGTCCCACGGGATTTATCTGTTCCCTGGTACGTTGCTGTATTGGCCAGAACGCGTTCTCGCAGCGGTGCAATTCGTTCTGGATGTGGCCTAGATGCTGATGCACCGTGGTTCTCCTGCTTCTCACTGGGAACAATGTTGACTGGAGGCGGACTTCCGGCCACATAGAAATCTTTAATTTCCGCCTTTGCTGCCTCATCGGCAATTCGTTTGTTGTCAATTATCAAATGGTACGCAATGGCCAATTGATCATGAGGATCACCACTGAGCAGGGCATTGTGCACTTCACTTTCTTTCACTCCAAACTTCTCACAGACTTCCGTCACGGCGTACGTGTCAATGACATTGCTGTCCTGCTCCACGGGCGACGGAAAGAGATATGACGGTAAATCCTTCTGGAACCAATCGTGCTTCTTGATCTCCTCAATTGTAGCCCTCCGGAGTGGATCAACCTGCAGCATCTGACAGAGAAGACTGACCACTTGCTTATTGAGATACTCAGGAATGGGAAAGATGCCCGATTTGATCTTCCGGAAGAGTGTAGGAACGTGCTCATCGTCAAACGGAAGTGTTCCACAGAGCAGGGCATAGAGAATAACTCCACAGGACCAAATATCCACCTCAGGACCAGCATAGAGCTTTCCGGAAATAACTTCCGGAGCTGCATAATTCGGAGAACCACATGATGTCCTCAAGAATTCCCCATCGAGCATCATGTTCGAAAGGCCAAAATCTGCAATTTTCACATGCATATTGTGATCCAGGAGTAAATTCTCCGGCTTCAAATCCCGATGGACAATCATATGCCGATGACAGTAATCAACTCCTGAGATAATTTGCTGAAAAAATCTCCTCGCTTCATGCTCCTGCAATTTCCCATGCCTCACAATGTAGTCAAACAATTCCCCACCACTCACATATTCCATTATCATAAAGATATCAGTTGGTGTTGAAATAACCTGGTACAGCTTAATAATATGCGGATGCCTGAACAATTTCAAATTCTGTATCTCCCTCCGGATCTTTCCCACCACATCCAGACTCTTGATCTTCTGCCGATTTAGAATTTTCACGGCAACTTTGTGCTTCGTCAGTTGATGCTCACCAATTTTAACCTTCCCAAATGTCCCTATTCCCAGTGTATTCCCCAGCAAATAGTGACCAATTTTCACAATTGGCTGCGGTGCTGAATTTTCCGATCGACTAAAATTCTTCTCAGACATCTTTCCTTCCTCTAAATCCTATTTTCCTGCCAAAGAAATAATTTATCCCAAAATAATATATTTTTCTTGTGCAAAGTAAATAATAAAGTTCATGTACATGTATGATATTTTTTGTGACGCAGAAAATATCATTGAGAACTTTCAGGGAAGCACTTCCTACAAGAAAAATACTCACCCGTATCTCTAGCCAGAAAATACTCAGTAAATCCCTCTTATTCACTCCACTGCAAATATTTGCATTATTTTAGGCACTGTTTTTTTCAGTAATTTAACTTGACTAAAAGGACAATTTATTGACTGTTTTTTCCAGAAATTTTGTGAAATGAAAAAGACTTCACAGAAAAAAAATCTCGTGTGTGTGCGATTACCAAGTCGCAGTACTATCGTGCTAGTATTTCTTCTTTCTCGTTAAGTGAAAGTGACAGAGAAGGTGAATGTATAATTACAGGATCAAATTTATTACATAAATTACACGACATGTAATTTAAGTTATGTAGAAAAATACTGACTCAGATACACACAACTTATCTCCGATATCAGGATGATTAGAAGCAAAAGTTCCTGGTAAACTGACATGTTAATGTGTATAGTTTTTGGATTTGTCATTTGTGACAGCTGTCATCCCGGATTCACATCCGTTAAATAATTTCGTTAGACAAACGGGGTCCCGGGTCCCGGGATTAAGCATATTTTCGGCACCGAAGAAAATAGCACGAAATGGTTTTATGCATGCCGAAAATTTGCGTACCCTCAGGTGATTTGTTTCGAATAAGTAACAGAAACGCCGTAGAATATGCAAAATATATTTAGTACCAATTTATCGGGCTATTTTCAGCGCCAACTGTTCATAAGAAGTTAATTTCAAATTTACCGCCTCAAAAAATTATATACATTTAGATGTACACAAGACTCTTCGTTATCCAGCACTTCGTTATCCGGGTGACAGCTGCCAAACACTGGCGGTTGATGTATTCAAAATTACTTTTACTAAACATGAAGTTTCTCCAGTGTGAATTAAAGCGTTATTATCATTGTATCAAAGTTTTTAATACACAATTGTGATAAAAAAAATTAAACATAAGCACACCATGAAGAAAATTCTCTTGTTCCTTGACAGACAGAAAATAAATTCACACAGCACAAAATATAAAAACAGTCGATCATTCAAAAAACCTAAATGTCATTTTGTCCCCCAGTCATCCGGATAACAAAGAGCCGTGTGTATTTCAAAAATGATTTCACAAATTAGTGGAGACTGGGGCAAAACCTGTCAAAACGCATATTAAATACT
Source organism: Phlebotomus papatasi (assembly GCF_024763615.1). NCBI lineage: Eukaryota > Metazoa > Arthropoda > Insecta > Diptera > Psychodidae > Phlebotomus > Phlebotomus papatasi. The sequence continues at coordinate 101,662,129 of NC_077222.1, read as the reverse complement.
TTCACGAGCTCTGAGAAAACTTAAACGTTTTATAATGAGCATATTCTTAAAGGAAATTTACTGCTCTATAACATTGCAGAAGACTATTTTCCTCTTATCTCGAAAGAAATGTGATTTTCGAATCATTTTCTAAAAGTCGATTTTGTGGAGATTCTCAAAATTGCTGGGCAAATTTTGTCAGTCAAAAAACAAAAGTCAAAATTCAAATTTTGTCAGTCAAAAATTTTGGGGCAACATTCGTCAGAAAGTTTCTGCAAATTCTCTGATGAATTATTGTAGATATTTTACCGATTTTTTTGTAGATTTTTTTTCTAGTTTCCAGACAGCTGTGTGTCTGAAAAGCTGGAATACTTTTCATTGAATTTGTTTGCAAAATTCAATAGACTGATTCATAGTGATATCATAGTGTTTATATAGAATAAAGAATTCTGCAACGCTGTGTTATGTGTAGAGAATAGTAAAGTGATAACTTTAAACACAGTTTCGACCTCAATTCGTGTTTTTGTATCATTCCATGAACGTTTTCAAGAAAGTAGTATTTTTGCTTGAACTTTCATACTTATCTAAAATGTTTAATCGGTAATGCTTGTTACGCGGAATATACAACTTTCCTTGTAACTTCTACAATTTCCTCAGAAATCAACAATATTTTTGTGAAATAATGGAGACTATACAGTAGGGTGTTTCAACAAGGAAAAAAAATTTTTTGCGCTATTCTCAGGTTGCTGTATTTAATGAGACAAGAAAGTTTTTCTTCGACAACCACATGATCAGACGTCGTTTAGAGGTGGCTGAACGATCGGCTCTAAACAGCGTTTTATCATATGGTCGTCGAAGAAAAACCTTCTTGTCTCATCAAATACAGCACCCTGAGAATAGTGCCAAAGAAATTTTTCCTTGTTGAAACACCCTATTATACAGATTTTCTATGAAGAAATTCTGCCGAAGATCTGATAATTTTTCTGAATACCATTACAATTCATAAAAACCTAGAGTAAAATCGTCATCCACAGCAACGATTTGACGGGTAAGATTGATTTCTAAGAAAAGAGAAACTCTTGAACATTATTTTAGTAGGGCCAACCAAAGTAAAATCACGTTTTAAGAGAATTATGTGTTCATGGAACTACGAAATGAGTATTTATTTCGTGACCTTTAGTCTAACGAATCAAAAAAAAAAACAAAAACAATATCAGGTTCTTTACCGACTAGAAAATTTTCAAGTTAATAAAAGAATTTCTCGTCAAGGTAAACAATCATCAACAAAATATGGAGTTCTTGAGAAACTTCTCAAGACTTAGAAATAGTCCTGCATTATTTTATGTTTTTGCTGTACAGTATTTAACATTTTTCATTGAAAGAAAATCTCTTATTAATTAAGCTTTGTTGTAATATTATTTGTTGATTATGTTTTATAAAAAAAAAAAACAAAATTTAAAAACTTAAAAATTGAGAGACAATGCTTCAAAACACCTGTAGACAAAATTTCATTTTTTCTCGACAAAAAGTATAAAAATTACAAGTATAATAATGGTGGCATAACGTTCATAAAGGAACTTAGACTTTCCCGCAAGGGGAGTTCAGAACGTCCATTATTGTTTTTTCTTACATGGATTGGGTTGTCAATCTCATGCCCCGTGAAATCAAGTGCAGTGAAGAAGCTCACTGGATGCTATTCGATGACCTACAACGCCAGAAAAATTCCTGGTGACCTAAATGGGATTCGAAACCGGGACACTTACATCATAGAGCGAGTGCTCTACCACTTGACTCAAAAATAGAAAAAAAAACCTAAATAAACACAGGCATCGTCTTAGAAATTAGCCTGAAAATTGGAATTAGTGTCGATACACTTAGGGATCAGCTAAAAATTTGCAGGATAAAGCTCAGCTTCTAAATTCATGAGGTCTAGTGAAATTCACGAGAAATAAGTGAAAATATGTTGAATTTTTACTATAGGTGTTTTTGCTTACTTCTCGAAATGTCAATTGGATGAAAAAATGGGATATTGATGATACGCAATGTCATTATACCTCAAAATGCATACAGATTGGAGTAATGAGAAGATCAGAGTGATATTCTTCCTATGAGAACAGCATTAACATTGCACTTAAGAAGAAGTCTTTTACCAATCAAAGAGTGCACATTTATTAGAAACTTAGGCGAAAAGCGCTTATCCTTTATCCTTAATCCCAATTTTGGACTTATCTTTTACCGCCAAATTTTTCGAGCTGAACATTCTTGAGGATCAGCCTGCGTATATATTTTATTTAAAATATCGTATTAAAGGTATAAATACGGGAAACCATCAAATGGATGACGTCCCGTTAAATAAAGAGAAGAAGAAGAAGAAAGGTATAAATATAAATTGCAGAGAAAAACATAATACAGTAGAGCAGAGGTGTGCAAGAACCGTTTGAAGCCGAACAAACGTCAAATGAAACTTGTTCGTCAATGGTCAAAACAACATTACATGTCGCGTACTAAAAAACATAACTTCAGTGATTTGAAATCAACGGTCGATAAATTGTGGACTATAGAGCGATGGCCTATAGCGGAACTCTACTGTAGATTTGGGCGTCAAAGCCTTTGTAAATTCCACAAAAAGCACTCAATTATAAAGAATCATGATAAAATAGGAAGAACTACAACGAATTTGAGCGAATTATCTTCTCTCTCTCTCTCTTCTTTTTATGTTTTTGGCTGTCAGACTCAATCAGGTCCATATAGCCATTCCGCTCACTCTTATTTACTCATCTCTCCTTATCATTTTTCTTTTTGCTCCATCACAAATCCTTTTTTTGCTCCCTTATCTTTTATCATACTTCCTTCTTGATATTTTTGCGTTCAGTTTGTAGCTTTTAAGGACGGTGAAAAAATGTTTTCCAATTATTCACCGGACGCGCTTCGATCAAGGATCGAACCGAGGGCCTCTGCGTCTCAAAGCCAACACTTTGCCCATTGAGCTACCGAGACCCCTCGAATTATCTTCATAATTAAACGTGAAAGTTGTCAACAAAATTTTTTGCCAGATTGAAAAAGAGCCGATTGAGCGAGAGTCTACTGTAGTTTGTTAACCTATATACTACATCACGTGATAAAGCATTTTATTACATTACACGTTCTGCTAGATAATTCTTTACGCCTTACACTGCCATGCTAAAAATTTGCACTCGGGTAATTTAACATTTTTAGTGACATGTTTCGTCAAAGTACCATGCTTCTCCGGCAAATCCAAATCACCTCCAGAAATCTTCCTTTCTGCACAAGTTCAAGTGTTTTTGGCCAGAAATCTTATTCTAAGATCCGCTACTCTAAACGCATTCTTGAGATAATGTCGGAAAGCAGTGAAAAAGTTAAAACTATTGGAACGCACGACGGAAGATTCCACTGTGATGAAGCTCTGGCCTGTTTTATGCTGCAAAGATTGGATCAGTACAAAGATGCTGAAATCATCCGGACGAGAAAGGATGATATCCTTGATACCTGTGACATCGTTGTGGATGTCGGTAGTGTATTCGACAAGGAGAAAAATCGCTTTGATCATCATCAGCAATCCTTTAGCGATACCCTGAGCACATTGCGTCCAGAATTTGGGAAGAACTACAATGTCAGATTGAGTTCAGCAGGATTGATTTATGTCTACTTTGGAGAGGATATCATATCAGCCATTTTGAAGAAGGAATCAGGATTGGAACTGGACAAGAAGTCCCTGATGATGATCTACAGGATGATCTACGAAAAGTTTATCCAAGAGATCGATGCAATCGATAATGGGGTCCCAATGTTTCCCGGAGAACCGACCTACACCATCAATACCAACATCAACTCCCGTGTGCAAGACCTCAATCAGAAATGGAAAGTCGTAAAGGAGCCCTATGACTCCAACGTTCACTTCAGGAAAGCCATGGAACTAGTTGGAGGAGAATTTATTGAGAAAATCCTGTATTACACGGAATCCTGGCTTCCGGCGAGATCAATTGTTGAAACTGCCTTAATCAATCGCCAGAAAATCCACGAATCCGGAAGCATAATCGAATTAGACCAATTCTGTCCGTGGAAGGAACATTTGGCTCAACTGGAAGTTGAGCACAACATTGAAGGCACTATCAAGTATGTGCTCTTCAATGAACGTCCATCAGATTTCCGGGTTATGGCAGTTCCGATAAATCCTGACAGTCTCCTTTGTCGGAAATTCCTCCACAAAGACTGGAGGGGTCTTCGTGAAGCAGAACTAGAAAAGTTATCCGGAATACAGGGCATTAATTTCGTGCATCACAACGGATTCATCGGAGGTGCTTTCAACAGGAACGCCAGTTTGGAAATGGCTGTGAAGAGCCTCCAAGGAGATTATACTGATTAATGTATTAAAATGATTTAAATAAATATTTTTCCTAGAACTGGTTAATTTTCTTCTTTCTTTTTTTTTTGTTTCGGAAATTTATCCCGAGAAAATCACGGAAAATTGATGAAAAATTGAATAAAAATGCTTTTACTGTTCGATTTCCACGGAGAAAGCAGTAGGGGGAAGTGCCCATGCTTTGCACAGGACACTTTCGTCTAGTTTTTAAAATACTGAAAAGATGAGTCACATTTATTGAAAAACATACGAAAAATTTAGTCATTGTAAAGTTTGGAACCGTATAAATGTAAAGCATGGACACTTTCCCCTATAATCCCTCGATTTTTGTACCCCCCAAAATTTCCACTTTCCATCCATCAGAGTCCACTTTTCTTAATAAATCAAATTTCTGAAAAGTGTCGTCTGACTGTCGCCAGCTTTAGAGGCCAAACGGTCAGAGATAGCGACTTGGAATCTTTGAAGGACGCCCCCCCCCATAAGTCAACCCAAGGATCGTTAAGATGACCCTCACATTCCCCCACCCCTCCCCTTCCCCTCTAGAATTTTTGGATAGTTTTAGAGATCATTCAGACGGACATTTCGTCTTTCGTTTCAAGGTCAAAGTTAAAAGGATTCCAGAGAGCGTATCATGGTTGAGCTCGTTGAAAAGATCTTGGAATTTCCGATAAAACTGAATCGTTTCTGAACCGGTAATGAACCGGTTATAATCTGATATATTTAGGCAATTTTTGGAGTGATTTATAAATAGGGTTCAAATCGGTATTAAATCTTGAATGAATCGATAAGTAATTTTTGTCTGAAAATCAATTCTATTACTCTTAAAACTATAATATTTTGGGAGATCTTTCGAGTCATTATGAATCGGTTTAAATCGGTTGAGAAACGGTAATCGATAAATGATGCGAAAGTACTTTTGATGTATAGCATCTAAGTTACGAGTTCGAATACGTCGCACAACCTGGAACGCTTTGCCACCCTCTTAGAGTCTCAAAAGCTTTTTTACATCGACCCTGGGACCATTAACATGACTCTCATATTCCCGCCATCTATTTCCTCCACCCATGCAAAACTATGTTTTTTTGGGATTACTCGAAAATGCGATGTTACCTAAGCCAATATTGTAGTGATAAACAAAAATATCGTTAAATCGGTTAAATCACACCTAATAACGATTTTCAAGTTAAGAGGTTTAAAAGATTTAAAAGGCTCTAAAAGAGAGCGTTTGCCAGAGTTAAAGGTATCATGTTTAGGTTTATTGGAAATTCCTTGTATTTCTGATAAATCTGAATAGATTCCAATCAGTTATGAATAGTGATTCCAACAACGGTTAACCGATTTCGAAAAACCGCTTAACCGCCCTATTTTGGAGACGGTTTCAAAACCGGTTTTTAGAGATGAAACCGGTTTAGAACTGTCTCTTTACAAAAATTTTAAAATTTCTCTTAAGCTTAACTTTATTTCTTGAAAATCAAGCTACATTGCAAAATATTTCCTTGGCTTTAAAAAGGGACCTGAAGTGCAAAATGATTCTAAGTGTAATTTGTAATTTGTAGTATGGTAGTAATGGGTTTCCCGTACGTTTCTTCCATTCTTGGAAAGAATTATTTGCTTAGAGGTTATCGGAAATTATTCCAAGACTTCTTCACTTGAAAATATCTTATCTTTTAAACCTTAGTTAAACATTTACAAGACTAAAAATCAATTGTATACTGAAAACATTGTAAACGATTTAGTACGATCTTGTAAAATATTGTTTTATGCGGAAAATTAACAAGATATTTACCTTTCCCTGTCGTCATAGAGATTTTTATTAAATCTTGCTGTATTTTAACTACATATCTTATTAGATTTATTAAATTATTAGATTATTAAACATTATTAAATTCACCAAGATTTGTTACATACATTCTTGTAAATTTTTTGTCAAAATCTAGTATTTATTAGTTTCTCAACCGAAGGAGTAAAAACAACAAAGCTTTTCTTTCATTTATTTTTTTTTAAATACCTATAAAATTTTTTTCTAGGAGATTATTTGTGAATTTTGTGTAAATTATATTCATGATTTTCATATATCAAAAATTAAGCATCGGTATGTTTTCTGTAGATAATGATTTAAAAATTGACGTTAGAAACCATTCCCGATCGAAAAATCGGGATTTTTTTGTTGAGAAAAGAAAATAATTTTCACATTAATTTTGCAAGATTTCACAAAAAAAACTTTATAACGAATATAAGTGGCGAAAAATCTTGATACTACTATCTTTCCAATATTCTTTTTTATATTTTTGCGAATATTATTTTCCTTCCACGATTCAAATTTCCTAAAATTAAGTTTAACAAGATCCAACTAGTGATAGGATTTTAAAAATAAAGAGGAAAACTGTTTCGATTTGTTCGTTAAAACATTATAAAATTCTTTTTTTTCTTTTTCCAAGATCTAGAATAAAAATTTTAAGTATTTTCTCATTAAAGATTGTCAAAAATGACGTTTATAACCAATTTATTCTAAAAAAAAAATAAATTGAATGAAAAAATAGTTATTTTTACGAAAATCTACATTGCATTAGCTTTTCCACGGTACATTATTGGAAAAACTCCCAGTAATTCTCCTGAATTCTGAAATTTCCTGAACTATTTTGAATACAAAATAAAGCAATTAAATAAATAAGTTCTTTCTAAACCAACTGAGAAAAAGAATGTATTTATGTGTTAAAATATTACATCAAAGTTCAAGTTCTGAAAAATTGCTCAAAATTCCATAATCTAATCCTAAATTTGAAACCGGATTTAAACCGGTTAACCGGTTTCATGCCCTTCCAAAACTGGTTAACCGTTTATCCTAAAAACTCGGTTATTTGGAATCACTAGTTGTGAATTGGTAATGAACAGATTATGATCCGTTAAGGGGAGAGTGCCAATGAGAAAGCCAAAATTTATGTGTTTTTCGCAATTTTTTTTTGTTTTGTTTTGGAGAACCAAACAAAAACCAACGATCAAGATTCTTAAAATTTTTAATATAATTTAGAGTACAAATAAGTATAAATATAAGTTTAGAGTATAAATATTTTTTTCGAGAAAAAATATTACAAAATGACATATTACTAGCACGTAGTCCAACAGAGCGCCTCGTTGCAGTACTCCCTTCTCATTTAAAGGAATTCTGCCGCTCGTAAATTTTATCTGAGAAACAAAATATTAAAAAAATCAATTTTCATTAATGTATTTCATAGTTACACACTACCAAGCATAACTACTCTCTAGCTATACCTCGCGAGTGCATTTTGATAACCATTGGATAGCCATACTTATTAATGTTTTTCACGATATGATTAGATAATTAGATAACACTGATCTCAAAAACAAGAAACAATATTTAAGAACTATATATCTATTTTTCATTGCAAAATTCTAAAATATCTCAGTATTTTCAATGATGTTTACTTTCATGTCTTTGCAATTCAAGAAGGATCAGGTTCACTTTTCATAATGCTCATATTTTACATAATTCGTTTAAAAATGAAACTAATATTCGTGCCACTTTTGTTGGGATTTTTTTACAATTTGATTTATTGTGCATTTTTGGGGAATTTATTTTTTCGAAATCCGAAAAAAATTTTTACCGATTTATACTTGACCAAAGGGTACGAATTCTATTTGAGTGATCAGAAGATATTTCTCATAATGATGCTTATATCCCAATATCCTTTTGGACTCAAAGCTGCTGGAATGTACGATATCAATATTGTTATGTTTATTCAAGCTATAAAAGCTGGATTCTCCTTTTGTGCTATTCTCTACACATTCACCTAAATCAAAACTAAAATTTATACACAATTATACCGGATGCATATTAACATCTGTTTTGTAAACATATTTTAGCCAATAGAGTCAGTCAGCAGGCCTGGAGATAATTAGTTGACTTTATCGAGTTCGCAACTGTATTATCTATTCTGTTTGCAAGGTTTGCAATGATACCCTGGGAATAAACAAATGTAAAAGTTTTCCACATCAAAGGTAAAATATCCAAGCCCAAAAAAGATTCGCAAATATAAATGATTAAATACAGGTTCTTAAATATTTAATAATGAGTAATGGAGTTGTTGTGCCTTTGATGTTTTTTGCACTTTTAAGTCAACGCACAAAGGCCTTTTAGTTGCCCACAAGTTTTCGTTCAGAATGGCTGATTTAACTAAATGCTACTCCGAATTCATTAGGATTGAGAATTTTCTCAATGTTATAATGAAAATAGTTAATTTATCATTATTTCGACGAAAAATTTTGTTTGGCCTTGAGAAATATACTTTCCTTGGTGTACTTATATACTATGGTGCATCGACATTCATTGCTGCCTTCTATATCAAAGGCACTATAGTGGAAGCTGTTATGGTTTTTGTGATGATTGTAGGTGTTGTGCAAATGATAGTTAAATTTCTTGTACCCCTTACCAGTGAAAATGAATTAAATGAACTGCTTTTCTGGATTCGAGGACTTCATAAAGATCATACTTTTGATTTAATAACGCAGTCTGCAGGAATTCATTTTCACACCATTCAATTCATTATAAAAATATTTCACAAGTAATTTCAATTTAAATATGGGCTCTTTGCAAAGTTTTGCTTTAATAGAATTTTTGTAACGCAGTAATTGCAAAGCATAGCAAAAACTGAAGCAAAGTTTGTCAAAATGGATATGTTATTTCTTTTTTGAAAAAAAATATTTTTAGAAAATAATACTTCGTAAACTTATCCGTAAATGTTTGTGAATGCCCGCTTAGAACTTACGAAATACCGGTAAATCATATAACTCACTGAGAAGTTCGTAAAAGTTTGTACTTTTTTCACAAACATTGTTCGTAACATGATCATTTGACGAGCATTTTTTATTATTTTAAAGTCATTTAATTTGTACATTATTGTACGTCTGACTCCGTTCAGTAATATACCTTCCCGATTTGAGAGGTCTCTGCCTGTTGAAGTTTTTTCTGTACCAATTCGAAGGTAAATCAGAAAGAACTTACCTAAAAACCCGTTGGAAGTTTGAACGTTTAAATTGATGATGAGTTACACAAAAGTGAACAAGTTCATGAAAAGAACATTTAACTAAATAAAATTGCAATTTAAACATTCTGCCATCCTGAAATTCCACAAAACTACATAAAAATTCATATTTTGCAGCAAACGTTTGCACACTGTTGTTGAAATTTGACTATTGAAGTGTCAAGGATATCGAAATTCTAAATGGCAGAACAATCAACGCTAAAATGGCGAATACGTGAACTTACACTTTAGTCTTCCGGTAGATTTTCGAATAGGTTTGGTTTGGCTTTGGAGTGGCTTTGTCTCTTCGAAAGGTTATTACTGATCGGAGCCATTCCTCTCGTTCACTAATAAACTTCCCGATTTGAGAGCTCTCTCCGGTTGAGGTTTTTCCTTTACCGATTCAAAGATATATCAGAGAGATCTTTCCTAAAAAAAACGTTGGAAGTTCGAACATTTAAATGTTTAAATCAACGATGAGTTACACAAAAGTGAACAAATTCATCAAAAGAACATTTATTTTAATAAAATTACTATTAAAACGTTCCGCCATTCTGAAATTCCATAAAACTGCACAAAAATTCACTTTTTGCAGCAAACATTTGCACACTGTTGTTGAAATTTTGTCAATTGAAGTGTCAAGAATATCGAAATTCGAAATGGCAGAACAATCAGCGCTAAAGCGGCGAATACGTGAACTTACACTTTAGTCTTTCGGTAGATTTTCGAATAAGTTTGGCTTGGCTTTGAAGTGGCTTTGTCTCTTCGAATACTGAACGAGAAGATTGTGTCTCGAAAAATTAGAGTTGCCTTATCAAAGTATTTATTGCCATAAGGCAGGAAATTTAAGCCCTACATTAGTCTCTTTTATTTTGGGAAATTAAATTTTGTAATTTCCGATTTGACAAATTTTGCTTTAGTATCCTGTATGGCATTGGCATACTTATCGGTGCAATTGATTGTACGAAAAAAAACTTCGTACAGAGCCCATAATATTAAAAAGGAACATTATTATTATGCCTAATGCACAATAGCTTTTGAGTTATAAATATGTTTTTGGCATTTCAGTGAGAGAGAGAGAGTGAAAAATCAATCTAGTCGTCTCGCTCATTCTCATACGCAATTTTGAAAACATGTTTACAAACAAAAATTATTGTACGCTAGGCATTATGCCCAACGCACAATAACTTTTGTTTTGCAAACATGTTTTTGACATTTCAGTGAGAGTGAATGAAACCGAGATTTAGTCATCTCGCTCTCTCTCATATGCAATTTTGAAAACATTTTCACAAACAAAAATTATTGTGCGCTGGGTATTAGACAGTAAAGAAAACATAACATTAACACAATATTACTATCATTTTAGAATTATTTTTGCAGTTTATTTGCTGGCCACTATTGCAGTAGCTATATTTGCCATCTATACCAATTCAGTTCTTCATGCAATTCCTGGGATACCTGTCAAATATAATGAATCAAATATTTACCATCACATTCATCAAGGATTCATATTACCAAGTCTTACGTTTTTACTTACACCTAGCGAATATATTCTAATAACTATTGGATTTTATTTTATTGCCATACAAAATGTGTTTCACGACATGATTGTACATTTAGACAGTTCTAATCTCAAAAACAAGAAACAGTTTTTGAGAACTATCTACATATTTCACTGTAAAATTCTCAAAAAATTTAAGATATTCAATGATATTTATTTTTATGTCTTTACAATTCAAGCAGGCTCAAGTGCACTTTTTATAATGCTTTTGTTTTACATTATGCGTATAGAAACTAATCTTATATTCATACCATTTATTCTCGGAATTTATTTTCAATTTGCTTTATTGTGCATTTTTGGGGAAATTATTTTTTCAAAATCTGAAGAAATATTTATCGATTTATACTTGACCAAATGGTATGACTTCGATTTGAGCGATCAAAAAGTTTTTCTCATAATGATGCGTATCCCTAAATATCCATTTGGACTCAAAGCTGCTGGAATGTACGATATCAATATTGTTATGTTTATTCAAGTTATAAAAGCTGGATTTTCCTTTTGTGCTATTCTCTACACATTCACTTAAATCAAAACTAAAATTTATACACGATTATGTCCATTGCACAATAGCTTTTGTTTTGTAAAGGAATTTTAGACTTTTCAGTTAGAGTGAACGAAGTCTAGATCTAGTCATTTCGCTCACTCTCAGGCGATTTTGAAAACATGTTTATCGAAACAATGTTATTGTGCGTGGTTCATCAGAGCAAAATTACTTATGTTTTGTAAACACGTAGGAGCTCGATTGGCAAGAATAACTGAGTTTTAGTTTTATGTGTACTCACTCACTTACACACATAGCTTAAAAATGTTTTGCAAATGTAATCAAATGTCGACAAAAAAACGTAAAATAGTACATTCACAAATACTTTTTTCAAGGAAAAAATTGTACTGAATTCTAGAATACGGAGCGCATTATACGCTCCGCTTGCCTATACCTACACCTACAACCTCTGCAACGTTTCAAAGCTTCTTTCATTTCAAAGCTTTCAACAAAAAAACTTCAGAATGACTTTTATGCTCTTTAATTCGCTTCCACTCGCTTTGGCGTCCGTCTTCGTCTGTCCTAATTGCCTTCTTGTGGCAAATATTCTAAGTATCATCCGTCCCGGATAAAACAAGTAATCCGTTTTTTTTTTTATTTTCTTACAAAAATTTTTAAAAGTCAACCCCTAAAACGTGATTTTCGGTGACTTTTTTTGGAAAGAGAGGGGCAGTTGCTTCTGAAGCTTACTGAAAAAATCACGGCTATTATATCAGGCTGAAGGCCAAATGAGGAGTATTGGACAAGACAAATCCCCGGTAGGGAAAAGTGTCCATGCTTCGTACCATCCCAAGCTCCGTAATGACAAAATTTTTTTCTATGTTTCTGAATAAATGTGACTCCGCTATATATTTATTTATCATTTATTGAAAAACATAGAAAAAATTTTTGTCATTAAGAAGCTTGGGATCGTACGAAGCATGAGCACTTTCCTCTATTGCAGATAAACTTTCCGAAGCGAGAAGTAAGAAACTTCAGTGAGAAATTTTCAATTGAAACTCGTTAACGTGACATTCTCACTAGTCTGCTGAAACCACCCCTTGGACTTTAGTCATAGGTGTGTTCAGCACATAAGTCACGACCACGAGTTCGAGCGTTTCTCAAAGCATGGGATCCTTTACTGCCACCAGTTTCTCTACATTCATTTGGCAAACATTTATAAACGGTTTTCGAGACAAACTGGAAAACGGTTCTAAACCGACTTTGTACCGATTTCTCAAAAATTCCATTTGAATAACCATCCGGACACAAAATTGGCGGCATATAGTCAAGTGTGCTAATCCGCGCGCTTCGCTATCTGGATCGTTTATGACTAATCCACTTAAAATAATATGTTTATTTTTATTTCCGTAATATAGCCACTACAGTAACATAATATAACTATTAAAGTTTGAGAAAAACCAAAAATAATATTTTTATCCATTAAATAAGTAAGTGTAATCAACTCATTTCAATCTTGTGCCAGCTGGGTTCTTCCTGGGTTTATTCCTTGTGAAAAAAAGTATTTTAAATACAAAGGTTTAATTAAAAGTGAATTAGCGAAAAAACGACCCAGTTAGTGCATGTTGACTTATTTCAGTATTATCATTATTTTATAAATTTTCTTTAATATTTTTAATAATTTATTTTTAATATTATGTTTCTGAATGAAACAATGAATAATTATATGGATTTAGAAGAAGTAAAAAAGAATTTCATCAGTCCAAAAACAAGCGTTTAAGTAGCACTCTTCGGAAAACGATCCAGTTACCCCACCTTACTATATCATTTTTTTTAGAATCAGATTCAGGTGTTTGACGGAATCACAGAATAACATTAGTCAAAATTTAGAAAAAGAAATCATACTTAAAAAGATTTCCTTAATGCTGTTGCTATAGGGTAATTGTGCCAAATTCCGGCCAGCTTGCAATTTCGGCCACCTTTTTTGTTCCTCGAATTTCCATGAACTTTTAGATTTTACGTACTCTAAAGATTATACAATGCAAAAAAATAACAAAAGATGTAGCTTCTACAAAAGAGATGATGTGAAAAAGATATTGGGAGAATTCCCGAAGGGCAAGGAACTATGAGAATGAAGGTGGCCGAAATAGGGCACCAAAGCTATGTCTATATTTTTATTCATTTTAAAATGGATTAAGAATGATTTTAGAGTAAATAAAGACGGTAAACTCTTTACAAGGTTCCATGCAACACTCTTTCAGAAGAAAGAATAAAAAAATCAATTTATATTTAAAATATTACATTTCAAACTTGAAACTTTGACGCTTGCCTGCAACTATGCCGAAATTTGGCACACTTACCCTAAGTAGGGCACGAGGTGAAAGATATACCACCTCGCCTCACATTTGTGTATTTTTCCAATGATCCCTTCTCCTTGTTAAGCTTGAGATCTTTTTCATGCAAACTCAAGTGCAACTGACATGGTCTATTTGTAGAACACACCGTAAATGAATTTTTAAAAATTGTCTCGACAAGTTAATAATAGACAAAAATCATTTCCGAAGCTACGTTATAAAACACTTGTAATTAAATATTTTATAATGAAAACCAAACTTATTGTGTCATTCGACATTATTAACATAAAATGACATCTGTTTGTTTTAGTCGTCTGCAAGTTTTTGTTCAGAATGGCTGATTTAACACAGTGCTACTCCGAATTTATTAAGATTGAGAATTTTCTAAATCTTGTAATTAATATATATACATTTTCGTTTTTACCTAGAAAAATTTTATTTGGGCTTGAAAAATGTTTTTATTGCTTTAACCTTATATTTCTGTGCAACATCAATAAGTGCTCTATTGTACTTAAATGGCATTACGTTGGAATCAGGGATAATTATAAGTATATCTGCAGGTGTTGTCCAAATTACTACAAAAACTTTGGTACCCTCACTTAAAGAAACAGAATTAAATGAGCTGCTTTTGTGGATTCGAGAACTTCATAAAAATCATACTTTTAGTCTAATAACGCAGTCTGCAGCAACTCATTTCAAAAAGATTCAAAGCATAATCAAAATATTGCATAAGTAATTTTCATTTAAATGGGCTCTGCATAGTTTTTTTTTATAAATCAAAAATTTTAAGAAAATTTCTAAAAAGTTTCACGATAAAAGCTCAAACTAAAACGTATTGGACAAGAATGCAATGGAAATTTTTTGTAAAAAAAAAAAAAGAAACTACGCGTAGAGCCCATAAAATTTAAAATGAACTGTATTATCGAATTTCAATTTAGATTATTCTTTTTAGCTTATTTCACAGCCGCTGTTTTTACAATTGGATATGCCGTCTATTCAAATTTTGTGGCTCATGCAATTCCTTGGATACCCGTAAATGAAAATGAATCAAATATTTACCATCATATTCATCAAGCTATAGTATTACCAATCATATCGGTTATACTTTCATCTTGTGATTGCCTTCTGGTAACAATTGGATTTTATATTATAGCCATACAAAATGTTTTTCACGATATGATTGTACAGCTAGACGATCCTAATCTCGAAAACAAAAAACAGTTTTTAAAAACAATTTATATCTTGCATTGCGAAATTCTCAAAAAGTTTAGAATTTTCAATGATGTATACTTTTATGTTTTTACAGTTCAAGCTGGATCGAATGCACTAATTATAATGTTTATTTTTTATATAATACGTATAGAAACAAATATTGTATTTGTACCACTTGTCCTGGGAATTTATTTTCAATTTGGTTTATTGTGCATTTTTGGAGAATTTATTTTTTCGAAATCTGAAGATATATTTACCGATTTATACTTGACCAAATGGTACGAATTCGATTTGAGCGATCAAAAAGTTTTTCTCATGATGATGTGTATCTCCAAATATCCATTTGGACTCAAAGCTGCTGGAATGTACGATATCAATATTGTTATGTTTATTCAAGTTATAAAAGCTGGATTTTCTTTTTGTGCTATTCTCTACACATTTACCTAAAGCAAAGCAAAAGATTTTAGACGTTTAGGAGCCATGAGCGAAATACTATTATATTATTTTTTGTAAGCACGTAGACCACGTAGATGACTACTTAGGACGAATAATCCACATCTTAGTTCTAATTGTCTTACTCATTCACTAGGGGAGACTGGGGCAAAAAGTCACAAAACGGATATTTTATTTTTTTACAAGCTACTCGAGCGCTTCAAAAATTTCTGATTAGCGCAGTTTTATAGGAAATTTAACGCTTTACAACTTTGTGAAAGTAATTTTCCTCTTTTTTTTGTAAGGAAATACGTTTATCGAGCCAATTTCTAAAAGGTAATTTTGTGACTATTCTCAAAAATGCTGGGGCAAATAGTACCAGACATTGGGTATTATTATATTTTTATTCGATTCATTACAGGCTTCCGTAAATTTCAAAAAAATACCTAGAGGACATATTTTCATAGAAAATTTATTCATCTACACCTTTGTAAAACACCATTTTCTCTACGAGAAAAGTGAAAAGCGGGAAAAGAGCTTTTCAAGCTATTTTAGAAAAAAAACACAGAAAAGACTGCAAATAGTTTGACCAAGCGGCGAGACATGATAATGACGTTTCTTTTCGCCGTGAGACATCAAAAATTGCTTCGCTTTTTTGTTACTTTTTGCTCTATACCTTTTGTTACTTTTTACCCCAAGTGACCATTTTTAATAAAAGGATTTCTGGAGAAAAGAACTTTTGTGAAGTTCTAAAATAGATAGCGGATTCGTATTCAAAAAAATCCAAATTATTTAGAAAATATTAACCAGTGCATAAATTTTGGAACATAAGTAGGTAATAATTGTTATCTTCTTGTTATCATCTTCTTCTTATTTCAAAAATAGGGCTAAAAATTTCGATATTTTTTATTTTCTAAATTCCTTGTTCGAATTCTAAGAAATTTACGACATTGAAGAAGGTCTATGGAGGCTATCTATAGAAAAAATTTGGACCGCTATCTTTTTTACCTTGGAAGATATAGAATTTTGAATTTTTCGATTTGTGACTTTTTGCCCCAGTCTCCTCTACTGGTTCAAATATTAGGAATAATGATTAGATTACACAAATACAATATTGTAATCTTAACAAATTTAATTATAAAGAAAATATAAAACACATTTTTTATTGTATCTAGGGGAAAGTACTCTCTCTCTTCGAACGTTCATGTCTTCAAATAATGTAAATTTCTTTTACTTTTCCTAAGAAACATACACACAGACAGGTGCCTATCATCACTTAATTCAGTTTTTAATAATAAGGTAAATAATAACAGATAAAAATGTGTATGTTTCTTAGGAAAAATAAAAGAAAATTCACAGTACAAGGCATGAATGTTCAAAGGGAGAGTACTTTCCTCTAGAACGACTTCCCTTACTGCGAGATATATAGTCAGGCCATGTAACTGCGACGATTGCAAAACTCGGATGTCGCGACCGATCCAACTCCGATAAATCCACTTAAAATATAATTTATATTTTTATTTCCATAATTAATCACTGCAGTAACATAATATAACTATTCTACTTTAAGAAAATCCAAAAATTATATTTTTATCGGTTTAATAAGTGGGTGAAACAAATATTTTTCAAACTCGTGTCAGTTGGGTTGTGTACTAAAAATTTCATTTCACAAAACGTTTAGTGGTTTTTCTTTATTATGAAATATTATTTTCAATCAAAATTATTAATAAAAGTGAAGCTTAGTTATTGATCTACAAGGTGAGTAAGAGTATATTAATGATATATTAATAATTCATGCAGAAATAAGTGAATTTGTGAATGTTTACATTTCGATTAAAATTGGACGCTGTTAATGTTTTAGTTCAAAATTCCGTTGTTCAGCACTTTTTCTGTTTCAGATACCGAAGGGAACAAAAGAAAAGACCCGTATATTGTAGATTGTTGGGGCTTTCCGACTGGCGTTGGACAACTACTCTGAGAAAAATATCTCGTAAAAAATTTGTAAAATAAGTCAATTTATATGGAAAAGTAACAAAATGTTTGGCTACCCCTGTCGCCATAGGGATTCTCGTAAAATCTTTTCATTTTCAACAAGATTTCTTGTTAAAACCGAATCCACCAAAATTAATTAACAAAATTCTTGTAAAAGTTTTCTCAAAATCTGGTTTTCATGAGAATTTCTCAATAGATGGCGTTGCAAAATATATCGTTTTCTCTTTCATTTTTATCTCTTTCTCTCAAAATGGTCTTGGAATATTTTCAGTCAAATTGTTTATCAATTTGATGGACATAATAATTACGATTTTCATGCTTTTTGTTATATATAGCAATTATACGCCAGTATGCTGTCTGCAGGAAATGGTTAAATAGAACTTTAGAGACCATTACCGACTACAAAATCGTCATTTTTTGGTGAATAAAAAAAGAATACTGACAAAACTTTTACAAGATTTTGTATAATATTAGTAAAATATGTACAGTATCCGGTATCAACAAGATATCTTGTTGAAAATGAAAAGATTTTACAAAAATCTCAGTGGTGACAAGGGTAGCCAAACATCTCGTTACTTTTCTATATGGGACAACTAGATTTTACAAAACTTTTACAAGCGATTTTTATCAGAGTAGACTCGTAAGAGCCCTTTGTGTCCCCCATTTCCCATAATTCCATCATCGGTCTGATCCATTTTATTAAATACAATTCATTTTCCTTGGTAAATGATAAGATGTTCTTTACATATTAACAATGCTTAAGTCATCCAAATTAATCACCCTCTTTCCTAATATCTTCTGTCTCGAAAGTGCCAGAGTCGGACAATCGCACAAGATATGTTTTACACTTTAGTTGTTTTACACTAACGCTATCAAAAGAACAGGCAAAAGTCAAATGGATCCTGGGATGTGCGGATGGCTGGCATCCCGTCAGGATGGAACAAGTTCTGCACAGCGTCAAACTCATCAGCGAGATCTACAAAATTCCAAACCATTTTACAGATGGAAGACCCGGAGACGTTTGGTTCAGGAATCTTCTTAAGCGTCATCCAGAGCTCAGCATGCGCAAACCAATATCCTTCTCATTGGAAAGAGCTACTATTACTGCTGAAGACCTCACGGAATGGTTTCAGAATTGTCTTGTATATTTTACAGAACACAACTGCATTAAACTTTTCTTTAAAATGAGTATCCGAGTTTGATCGAATTCAACGGAGTTAGAAAAAAAAGCATCACAGTAAGGTTCTTGCGCATATATCAATATTATCGTAATTTTATTAATTTTCTTCAATATTATTGGTAAAATTCTTTTTCTTTCATGATTCTAAATGAAACAAAGAATAATTCTATTGATTTGGAATGGGGAAAAAAATATTTCATCTGTCCAATAACAAGTGTTAAAGTCGCACTCTATAAAAAGCAACGGAATTACCTCTGTTTACCATAATGAAAGATCTCGTAAACTCCCAATGTAGCTAACATCTTGAATTTATGAACCACCGATAGAGGCTTTAATATTAAAAACAAATTTTTCAAAAGCAAATTTCTCTACCCCTATGGAATGGATCAGGATCAAATTTTAATGCATTTGTCCTATGATCCTTGACCTATTTGAAATTTGAGATCTTTTTAGTGCACTCACGTGCAACTGACGCGACCTACTTATAGAAAACACATGCATTAATTTTTTGACGCGTTAATTATACACTAAAAGGCACTTACAAAGTTATATCACTGAATACTTCTGATTAAATATTTTATCATGAAGACCATACTTATTGTGATATTTGGAATAACATCTGTTTGTTTTAGTCGTCCGCAAATACTTGTTCAGAATGGCTGATTTAACTAAGTGCTATTCAGAATTTATCAGGATTGAGAATTTTCTCAATAACATTATAAATATATTTGGTTTTTCATTTCTCCCTCGGAGAGTATTCTTTGGATTTCAAAAATATATTTTTCTCGTAGTACTCTTATACTATAACGCAACGACGTATACTGCTTTATATTACTTCAATGGTTCTATGTTGGAAGCATTCGTAATTATAATGATAAGTGTAGGTATAGTGCAACTTGCTGTAAAAACTTTGGTACTCTTAATCAATGAAAACGAATTAAATGAGCTACTTTTGTGGATTCGGGGACTTCATAGAGATCATACTTTTGGCTTAATAACACAATCTGCAGGAATTCATTTTAAAAACATCCAGTTCATTTTGAAGATATTTCACAAGTAATTTCCATTTAAATGGGCTATGCATGGAGTTTTTTTTTCTAAATCAAAAAGAAAAACGTAAGGGCTCAAATGGATTCAGTCTGATCCTTGAGAATTTAGCCTATAAAATTTAGAAGTAAAGATTTATCTCAAACTCTCATACACTGAGGGCTTAGGACGCTTATACAGGCTTCAGACCTAAGACTTAGGTCTTAGGTCTTAGACTTAACTGCTCTAATTTCTTATCAAGATTTTTTGGAAAAATTCATTTTAGGATTGGATTATTAAAGATAAATAACCTATTAGGTTCTTGAAAAGCAATAAAATTTCTCGCTATTTAGGATTTTGAGACTCTCTGAAACTAGGCTAAACCTCTAGTCTGAAGACAGCTTTAGGATCACGCCCCTGGCAAGTTGTCTGAAATTTGAAGCCACTTTCTCATACTTCGATTTAAATTTATATGGGATTTTTTTTGCACTCGCGACCGTTACACTAAATAACAAAAAAGTGAGAAGTTTTTCCGTATTATAAGATACCTTTCCGTATGAAGGGATAAATATACTAAATTTTTGTTTAAATAAATTTTTTCCTCGGAGCACTGTGAGCTGAGTCTGAAATCAATTTAGGAATTGGCTTCAAATAGCTTCATATAAAAAAATTAACTTGCCACATTCTTGCTTAGGATCATTGACTAGAGATCCTTTGTGTAAATTTCCTTTACCTAGTCCTTTACTATCAAATTTTACAGGCTAAATATTCACAAGGATCAACCTGAATCTATTTGGTTTTTAAGCTTCTATTCTGGCTTACAATAAATTAAGTCGTTCGGAGTGTACTAAGTAAAGTAATCTGGACTTGGTGCTGTCCGGTAAAGCCTTTGCGGATGAATGGTGTAATCGACCAAGTAATGCCCTAGACACACTTACGACTTAAGCCGAGAGACGACTTAGTGGAAAATGATATAAATGTAGTTTAACCATTATTTAAAATATATTTACGCTAAGCCATCTCTCGGCTAATCCTCATGTCTGTCAAGGGTGTAAGGGTATAACAGGTAAATTTGGTTTTATCTGCCTCTTCCGAAATTATAGGTGAATCGTAAAGTTTTGAAAGCGGACATGAAAAAGTACCTAAGTACGAAACCATTTTTTTCTACTCTATGATCTCCAACTTTATCATGCTTGATCCAATGCTGATTCCAATCGATTATGAACCGGTAATGAACGGGTTCATAACCGATAATGAATTTTTATCTGAAATTCAATTATTATTACAGATAAGGTATTTTAAGCAATGCTTTGAGTGATTTATAAATCGGTTCATATCGATTATGGACCGGTAATAAACCGGTTAAGAACCCATAACTAATTTTTCTCCAAATATCAATCCTATTTACTTTTGAAAACAATTTTGGAGGATCTTTTGAAACGATTTTAAATTTTTTAAATTATCAATTTCAATTTAAAATTCTACTGTTTATCATTCTCAAAATTTTTAAGTCGACCTATATATAAGCACTACATATTTTTTGGGTGAAAAAAAAACTTCATGCAAAGCCCAAAATTACTTAAATGAACTCTATTGTCTAAGATTAAATTTAGAATAATTTTTGCAGTTTATTTCGTAGCCGCTATTGGAGTAATTGCCTATGCCATCTATACCAATTTTGTAATTCATGCAATTCCTGGGATACCAGTAAAGCAGAATCAATCAAATATTTACCATCATATTCATCAAGGTTTCATACTAATAAGTATACCATTTATAATTACACCTTGCGAATGCATTCTCGTGACTATTGGATTTTATTTCATAGCCTTGCTAAATGTGTTTCACGACATGATAAAACATTTAGATAATCCCAATGTCGAAAACAAGAAACAGTTCTTAAGAACAATTTATACTTTTCATTGTGCAATTCTCAAAAAATTCGAAATTTTCAATGATGTTTATTTTTATGTCTTTACTATGCAAGCAGGATCAAGTTCACTTTTCATAATGCTCATATTTTACATAATTCGTTTAAAAATGAACCTAATATTCGTGCCACTTTTGTTGGGAATTTTTTTACAATTTGGTTTATTGTGTATTTTTGGAGAATTTATTTTTTCTAAATCCGAAAAAATCTTTACCGATTTATACTTGACCAAATGGTACGATTTCGATTTAAGTGATCAGAAGGTATTTCTCATAATGATGTGCATTTCCCAATATCCTTTTGGACTCAAAGCTGCTGGAATGTACGATATCAATATTATTATGTTTGTTCAAGTTGTAAAAGCTGGATTTTCCTTTTGTGCTATTCTCTACACATTCACCTAAAGCAAAGCAAAAATTTATAAATGTTTAGAATAATTAATTCTAAAAGCACAATTCCTTTTTTTTTGTAAACACGTAGTTAATTGTTTAGCCTGAGAGTAGAAGTAACCAAGATTTGTTTATAATCGCTTTATTGAGTCCCCTATGGAAGAGTGGGACAGTTCAAGAGTTTAGAATATTTGTATAATCATTTGGCAGATACTTCGAAACTCTATAACACTAAGCAAAACCAGATAGTTTCACAATTAATTTATTATCCTACAATATTTTCGAAAATTATACAGGTATGAAATTACCCCACCCTCCCTTACGCACTTGTAAAAATATCTTTTTGAATCAGTTAGAAGAATTAGTATTACAGATAGAGTCAAGTCAGGAGATTATAAAATTATTATAATTTGAATACATTCGCAATTGTTAATTGAAACAAATGTTCTAAATGTGCTACGTTTTTAATTTTAAGTGTTACTTTGAATTTATTAAAATTGAGGATAATTTTAAACGACTTTAAAACCATATCCTTTGAACTTTACAAAATAAAAATGTGTTAATTTAAATAAATGAGATGTTATCAACTAACAATTTATTTAATAAAAAGAGACCTTTGAGATAATAATTGTTATTTCAAATTTAGAGACATTTCTATTCTTAATTAATTCTTAATTCTTAATTAATCTAATTTTAAGAAAATCAAGTAAAAAAATGTAAGAATTGTTGTAATAATTTTTAGATGTATTTCACTTTAGAAAAAAAATAGACTAGATAGAACACCTTAAATTTTGTTTTATTCTTCACCGTTTTATTCCAAAAAAAAATATATATTTGCACTTTAGTGATTGAGTTATTCATTTTAGAACAAGTTTTAAAGGTTATTTTAAAGGATCATTTTCTCAAAATTCGAAAATGTAGGGTAAAGTGGTACAAGTTGGACAGGACTTTTTGTCTTGATAAATTTAGTACTTCATTTTTATTTGTATATTTTTAATGCTTTAGTTTTATAATTTGGTTCCTTGTGCTTAAAAACAAAATTTGTACTGTATTTATCAAGAAAAAAGCCATGTCCAACTTGTACCGGCAAATTGTCCAACTTGTAACACTAATTCCAAATTATATCACTTTACCCTATACTTGAATAATTTTAGCTGAGATTCTTTACAATCTCAGCTTTTGTGGTCACAGGTGAAATCCGACCTCGTCAGATCGGACCCAAATTTTGGATTTACACGTTTTGACACTCATAGTTCACGAATATCATATGCGCCAAAAATCGATTTTCGTGGACGTCCTGTCCCGTCCGTCCGTCCGTCCGTCCGTCCGTCCGTCCGTCTGTCCGTAGTGCAACCACTTCTGGAGAGAGAACGGAAAGAGATATCGACAAGCGGTTTTCGGTAAAGGTTAAAAGTCATTGGGCCGCTAGAAGTTGATGATGTCAGACCCCCCCCCACCTCCTCTTCCGTCATTTTGGAATACCCCCAAATTTTGTTTTCTCAATAACTCAGCCCCTATGGCATCGATCAACCTCAAATTTTAGTATGTTATAGCTGGACCTAAGAGCTTTCGATCGATACGAAACTTAACCCCCTCCGGCCCCTTGACCCGAGCTAGAGGGGGTCAAAAATTCAATTTTCAAATGGTCGTATCTCTGCTTCTAAATATCGGAATTTGAAAAAATTTGGTGTTTTGGAAAGCTCTCGTGGAGTATTACAACCTTTATGATACCCTAATTTCATCTGATTTAATCGAAGTTCCGATTAATCGAAAAATCAATTTTCGATTAATCGATATTAATATTTCGAAAACTAGACTATGCTTTTTCTTTAAATTTTAGTATGTTATAGCTTAGGTCGAGACCTTTCCAACGGTGGGTCGCACTCCTCCCTCGATGTTCCCTGACCCGAGCTATAACCAAAAATGTCTTGCCCGGACTGTATTTTCAGTGTTTATGAAGGGATTTCGATAAAATTTTAGTATATATTGTATCTGGGGGCAAGATCTTTCAAATAAATGGGTACCATCCATCTCTACCCCAACTCACTGTACCCCGACCCTTACTATGTCCATATGGACCGGACTCTATCTCTTATGTTTATTAACCGATTTCAATGAACTTTCTTTTCTTTTGTTGGCTTTCCCCACTCCGACTATTTAAAATAGAAAATGACCAGTGATAACTCCCCGTTGGCTGTTGAATTGACATCATAGATGCTTCTCGGAGCGTCGAAGTGTTTCTATTCCTAGTGTTAGCCTGTGAGTTACCCTTTCGGAAGAGGAATCGTTCAGAGGGGTCAGCAGTTCCCGAAAAAAAGTGCTAACCAAATGTATAGAAATGTCACTGCTTCGCGAGTGTCGTTTGAAGGTTAGCAGAATTCAGCTGAAAATACAAGTTTTCAGCTGAATTGAAATCGCTTAGCATTCGATATTCGCTGGGGCGGATATTTCATACACCAAAATGACCTTTAATTTACACCTAAATTTTTTTTTTCAAATTTAAAGATTAAAACGTCTTCAGTAAGCATAATTTTCAACCGATTTGGGCAAATTTTTGTTCGCTGGAAAGGTCTTGGAATTCTAGACAAATCAGAAGTATTTCTTACCAATTATGAATCACGTCAATAAAAAAAATACCAGAAAAACAAAATTTATAATTTCTACAAAAATTTTATTAATTTATTCTGTTTTCAACGTTACATCTTCCTTGGAAGTCAATTCCTGAGCTGAATTTTCTGCCGGTTTCTCTTCCTGATCCTCATCTTCGTCATTGCTGTCATTGTCTTCGCCGACTTGATCTGTGAAATCATGTGTGGACAATTTATTCTCCAACCAATCCAGCGTTGGCTTCTCTGCTATTTCTGTTCCCGTTATCACCGGATGAATTTCCTCTTTGACAAATTTCTGTATCTCCTCTTCAACTTCTTCCCACGTCAACGGAGTATGGATCCCATCGCTTCCGTATCTCCTTTTATACCTGTCGTAGTGCAGGGTATCGAGGACCAGACCGAGTCCGGGAGCTCTTGGGATATTCAGTCGGGTCTGTGTAAAGGCATTTTCGAGAAGTTTAACATCCTGATGCCCTCGAATGATGGCCAGAGCCAAACCAACCATTTTGCGAATCTGATGCATCATGAAACTCTGCCCTTTGACCCTTAGCTCAACAAATTCAACATCTTCAACGACAAAGGGGTCCTGGCATGTGAAGGAGATTATGTAGCGATTTGACGATGGATCTAAGTAAGCTTTCTTTGTGGTAAAATTGTGATAATTCTTTGTTCCTTGGAACATCTTCAAAATTTCACGGAATTTATCCAGAACCTCCGAGGGAATTCTAAATTTTTCCATTGGACTTTCCGAAGAAGAATCTGAACTTAGGGCTATGGTTGGAAGGGTGTAAGTATAGGTTCTGGCCATGCAATCATTCTTCGAATTGAATCCCTGGGTTACGGTTTTCACGGCGAAAACCCGAATTTGACTGGGTAAATCTGCATTTAGGGACTGAATATTGAGGTCAAGGGGAAGTTTGAGAGATACACATTGTCTCACAGCGGACACTCCCTTGTCCGTCCGGGCAGCCCTCTGAAAACCAATGCTCTGAGGGAAGTTATAAGCTTCCTCTGTTATCCAATTATTCTTCAGCATTGCCGCGAGTAATTCCTGCTCAACGGTTTTCACATCGGGATTCCTCTGCATCCCATAGTAATCCTTCCCCGAATACCCCAGTAAAATCACTGATTTCTTCCTCTTAATCCTAACAAAAGGTTCCGAACCTTCCTTCTTTTCCTGACTCACTTCAATTGCTCCCTTCCATTCCCGCCTCTTTTTGCTACCCTCATACCTGGATTTGTAGGACATGTCCTTTGTCCTTTTAGTCCCTACCTCGGCCTTCCGATTGTCAATGGCTTCAGACATTATTTGGGCAAAGGATCCACAAGAACGAACCTCTGAAAAAACGTATTTCTTGCATTATTCCCATTAAAATTCCTTTTACTTGAGTCTCACCTGATAATACTACTCTATTCTGCCTTAATAGCAATCTTAACATTTATATTATCCTTATCACTTCAAAATAAACTCAATGTTTTGGTCAAATTGCCCAAAAAAATCCCCGGAAAACAACAAATTCCGGTGCACGTGGGCTTTGTTTTTGTTCTGAACGTCACGTGACGTCTTCGTTGAGTGAAAAGTTTTCGGTTTTGACAGCTGATCCATCAACACAAAAAGAGGGGTTTTCCGTGTTTTCCCCCAAAATGAACCTCTTCCGGCTATCCACAAGAAGTGCAGTTAATCTCATTCAACTAAACATAAACCAATTTACCCGGCCATTCACGGGAACAGCAGTAAATTGCCTGAAAGAAAGTAAGATCCCTAATTCCGTTTTTAGGTTATGTTCCCAACATCCCTGCTCCCTGCATATTTTTCTTCCCAGTCAAGACAACCCAGGACGAAAAGAACACGGTGAAAATTGAAGGAATTCTAGTAAAATCCCCAAGGGATGAATTCCTTCTGAAAGAAGTTAAAGAAGCCCGAGCCTGTGGCAAAGGATTCTGCCCGAAATGCTCAATAGGATTGGATGTAAAGCACACCGATGTCCTGATTCTCAGCCAATATGTACGATCAGACGGATGCATGCTGCCCAGAAGGGTAACAGGATTGTGCAGCAAGCAGCAGAAGAAAATGAGAATTCTAGTTGCAATGGCACAAAAAGCCGGTAAGTTTTAAAAATAATAAAAAAAAAAACATTCCCAGACATCCTAATCCAAAAATTTATTCCCTCTCCAGGATTAATGCCTAATCTAGCGCCAGATTACAGCAAAAAGGACCCAAAGAAGCGAATGAAGTGGAAGAAATTCAACATATACTTTGAAGAAGAGAAAGTCAAGGAAATTAAATATCTTTAAATACGAAGAACTGAATATTCTTGTAAAAATTTGTAGATTGGAATTTATAATAAATTAATTAAGAATTCTTCATTTGTTTCTTACTTATTTGATCTTTAAAAGGAAAAAAATCAGACCTAAAAAATGCATCTGCGGATTTCTTGTCACGATTTTAAGGGTTCTACACATGGGAAAAATTTTCGTCAAAAAAGTTTTGAAGAAAATTAGCTGTACAAAAGGGAATGTCAAAATACAGTAGAGTTCTTCAAATTTGAACATTTGGGGCAGGGGCATGACATTTCCTATGTTTCCCATATGTTTCTAGCGTGCCGAAAAAACTTTTGTGTTTATTAGCTGTTTCCTGTCATTGTAGAATAAATTAGCTAAAAATACTAATACAAAATAAAAGCTAATTTAATAACGAAGAGGCAACCGGAAACTTCAAATTGGCAACCTACGTAGTTTTGATGATATCTCGTGAAATGTGTACGAAAACGGGAAAAAATTACACTAAAACTGGTTGAATTTTTCAAAGCTAATGCCACCGATTTTGGGGGTATAGATGACATATTTCATTTTTTAATTAATTTATTTAATTAATTAAATAAATTTTATATATTTTTTGTTTTTTTTTTATTATTACAACAATTTGTTGTGCACAGTGGCCAAACAGCTATTATTGCTAGGCCTATTTCTTACCAGTAAGGGACTCATGAACAGCCTCACCATTAAAAATATTGTAAAAGTGTAAACCTGACCATACAACCTATGAAGGGGTTTTCCATCGTTTTACCTTGGAAGTTAGTCACCAACGCTCGATAGCAGCAAGGTACGGTGGGATTAACATGAGTTATTATAAGTTATTAATGGTAATGAAAAATAAATACAATACAAATATAATACAACACAATTCATTTCTCCTCAAATTTGAACAATATTTTGAAAAATGTTACGGAATTCATGTGAAATGCACTTTCCCTAAATTAAGATAAATAACTTTAGAGAATGTATCAATAATGTAACTTGTGAAATACATGGAGTTTGTTACGGAATATTGAGGAAGCATCAGAGAAAAACAGTTTTAATTCAGACTCTACGTAAAACTTTCTTAACATAACCTCAAATTTTACATTTTGAGCTCAACCGTCATTCAAATTTGAGGAGTTCAAATTTACGGAACTCGACTGTACCGTCAAAGGGACAATTCTTGATGAAAATACATCAGAATGTAAATAAGCCCAGATAAGCTTATGGTTGCTGAGATTCTTTACAGGTGACCTCGAAATGCGTGCAACTCGGGGTGCTTGCAACTCGGAATGCGTGAAAATTCGATTGTGAGTTGAATTTTGGGTACGGAATTTTGGGAATTTTTCCACGAGAGCTTTCCAAAACACCAATTTCTTTTGCATTCCGATAATTAGAACCGGAGATATGACCATTCAAAAATTCAATATTTGACCCCCTCTAGCTCAGGTCAGGGGGGTCGGAGGGGGTGAAGTTTGGTATCGATCGAAAGCTCTTAGGCCCAGCTATAACATACTAAAATTTGAGATCGATCAATGCCATAGGGGCTAAGTTATCGAGAAAACAAAATTTGGGGGTGTTCCAAAATGGCGTAATGGGGGGGGGTGGGGGGGGTGGATTTGACATCATCAACTTCTAGCGGCCCAATGACTTTTAACCTTTGCCGAAAACCGCTTGTCGATGTTCTCTCTCCAGAAGTCGAAATGTAACGGACGGGACGGGACGGGACGGGACGGGACGGGACGTCCACGAAAATCGATTTTTGGCGCACATGATTTTCGTGATCTATGAGTGTCAACACGTGTACATCCAAAATTTGGGCCCGATCTGACGAGGTCGGATTTCACCTGTGACCACAAAAGCTGACATTGTAAAGAATCTCAGCTAAAATAGTCCGATCGTAAAGGAACCAAAAAGCGAGAACATACTGTAAAGAAAAAGCTTCAAAATACTTTGAACGTGAATCAATTAGTTTCACCATTTTACAAGTTGTTCATCAGAAAGATCATTTGAAGTATTTTCAAAATATATTTCATTAAATTTTGTCAAGGTACAGTAAAGTTCCTCAAATATGAACGAGAGTTGAATTCAAAAAGAAAAATTTTAGGTTATGTAAAGAAAATTTCGCGTGTAATCTGATCTTCTCTAATATTTCCTCATTATTATCCTAATATATTAACTTTTTAAACAAGATCCATTTGTTTATCAATAAATATTAATAATAAATTCTCTAAAACAGGCCTGTGCTTATTAAAAGTCGTGTAGTATCGGAAATTTTGTGTTGATAGTTCTAATGATCTAATGGAAATTGCAGAAGGACGTGCTGGTAACACTAATCCCGCTTATTCACGGTGCCATGATGAATATTTTTGCGCCAAAAAGACATAATAGAAAGAAAAACTCTCATAATTGTCATCATTGTCGGAAGACGGATAGCTGTTCACTAAACACCCTTTTACTTGAATCTTGCGGAAATATGAAGAAATTTAAAGAAAATATCATTTCAAATGACAAGCTTCTTAAATCGCGCGCAATTCAACTCGAGAGAGATAGAGACACAAATAACTCACTTGACAAACGTCTGGCGGCGCTGCGGTTGCAAAAAATCTCTGAAATGCGACAAAATATTTTCTTCTCTAATTTATCCTTATTAGCAGGTCGTGTCCCTTCTTGTAATATGTACTTTTGCATTCCTTATTAACCAAAATAGTGTTGTTCAAAAGGGTTTTTCTCAAACCTATCCTGAATTTTGAGACAGCTCCAAAGAATATGAGTCTTCCAGCTCAAAATTTCATCCCAATGTTTTCGTTATAATATCGACAATTATTCACAATTAACCCAAATAACTGTATTCAAATAAATTATTAAAAGGATTCTCTTGTGAAAATGACTTAACTCTAAGGAATTAAACAATTTTCACATTAAAAACCTCTCATTTTCTCTACGTGAATTTTCCCGGCATTTCGAAGAATTCCAACTGGCACCACCAAATTCACTTCGGCTTTTATTTTAGCTCTGGCCTGCTCTAAAGGTTTTCTTTCTTAATTTAGGGAAAGTGCAGTTTACATAAATTCCGCAGTTTTTGAAAATATTCTTCTTCTTCTTCTATTTTACGTTTAGGCTGTCGAACTTACTCTGGTTCATAGCCAAAAATATTGCTCACATTTGAGGAGTGAGAATATCATCTATACATATCCCCTCCAGAGGTGTGCAAGAAACCGTTGAAACCGAATTAACGTCAAAATAAGTTTGTTATAGTAGCGTTTTGACCATTGACGTACATGTTTCATTTGACGTTAATTCGGTTTCAACGGTTTCTTGCACACCTCTGCTAAACGTTGAGATCCTCTGTATTCCAAAGAACACAGAAATTCTAACCTTATGATATTTCAACTATTTTAACCTATCAACGAAATTTTAAGATGATGTCTTTCAATTCGAGATATATTTGACAAAATGAGATTATCTAGAATCTCAGGTAATTAATATCTTAAATCTGAAATAAATTTGGCCTGACGGAAAATTTTCAAATGATTATGGGTCTAATATTTCTAGGTTATGTTTAAATTAACCTAACTTTTTAGAATAACTTTTGAGAGAGAGAGATCAACTGTCATCAAATTTTCAAAACAAAGCGCAACCAAAACAACTTTCCAGTCATTCCAGTGTCAAATAGAGAGAGAGACTGGAAGTCTCATTTCTCTTCAGATTTTCTCTCTATCTCTCTCTTACACCTCTCTCACCATCTGACAATTGAGTACAATGGCAGACCGAGTATAGTGAAGGAAGTTACTCCGTGAATTTCCCGATAATTGTGCATTTGGTGAAAAGTATTG
This sequence comes from Phlebotomus papatasi, assembly GCF_024763615.1. Classification (NCBI taxonomy): domain Eukaryota; kingdom Metazoa; phylum Arthropoda; class Insecta; order Diptera; family Psychodidae; genus Phlebotomus; species Phlebotomus papatasi. Next base: position 101,631,430 of record NC_077222.1, on the reverse strand, counting down.
TGAAAGATGTTGGGTTCAGAGACTAGATAGACATATAGGTCATCAATCTGTGCATCAATTGGGCCAGTTTTTGACCAGTAAGACAGGTGGTTTCTTCCAAAAAGTCAGACTTTCACTGTGGCGAAAAAGTTTTTCTCGTATTGAATGTGTATTTGGGCGAGAGCTTTCCTGTGTCTCTCTCGCTCAATTATATAGATACTAAACATGGCCGTTGTTGGAATCTATCGCATTCACTCAATATGCAAGAGTGCAGATGGAATGAGATGCACATAAAAAAAAAGTGTTTGCTTTGAAGCTTTCAGACTGTGAAATTTTCTTTAAATGAAATAAGACACACAAAAAAAAACCTTTCTTAGGTTCATTAGATTAGAAAATGAGTTAAATAAGTTTAGCAAAAGAAAAATCTGTGAGAGTGTCTTTGGCAAAAGCTTTCTGCACCAGCAATGTAATGGGTATTTTGTGGCAAAAGAATCTGCAGAAGGTTCAATGTAATTTTCCCACAAATCATTGGAAAAGGTATTGTGTAAGTGAACTTTTTTTTTGTAAACTTTTATCTACTGTTGATCTCATCTATGTGTATTCTCAACAAAAGCTCTCGAGGGATTGGCTCTTTTCTAAACTTTGAAAAAAAAATGGATAAATTGCCTTATCTTGAGCAAAGTCAATGCTCTTCAATCAACTTCTATTTGTTCAACAATATTGTTTGTTAAGAAATTTTATGAAACGGAAAAATGTTAGAGAATTCTGAATCAATTCCCTAGATATCAAAATTAAATTTCAAAACTCTTGACAAAACTTCCTGAATCTACTTTGACATTAATCAAGTGCAGTAAAATCCAAGGAAAAAAAACTACAAACAAACTAAATATATAAAACAATTATGTGACACTCAAGTAAATAATTGTGATTGTGAATGAAAATAGTTTGTCTAAGTATAGTGGCGTGAATAATTTACTCGAAATATGTATAGTATTTGTAATTTGAACTTAACCCCTTTCATTAATTGAACTCTTAGTCTACCTTCGCGAGCAAAGCAATATATACTCAAATTTCTAATTCATAAATATGTATTAGCCGTTTTAGCTTCAAATTGTATCCATTTTCACAGCTATTGTAACCCAACAAGATAATTATGAAGGTAGCCTAGCGTTTCTTAATACCACAAGTGATTAGATAATGAAAGGGAGGGTGGGGCAGTTCACAATTGAACTTTTAAATTAGATTTTATTACAGTTTTTTTTTTACATAAATGTTTACAAAGTCAAGTAAAAAGGGACCTGGGGAAATAGGGCAAAGTGGACATGTTATTTTTAAGGACCTCCCATTTTTAAGAAATTTGTAGTCGGAGGATGCTCTCCCATTAAAAAAATAAATTTTGCAATACTTATATTCTCAAAAATATGCTCATGTTTTAGAGTTCTTTTTGGCTTTGACATACCTTTTAGATAAGAAAATTTCATGAAATCAAAATTCACATATCTCTGTTTCTCCGACATTTTGCATATATCTGTCCCACTCTTTCGTACTCTTCTTCTTCCTTTAAACATCACAACAAAGTTTATTTACAGTAGACTCTAGCTCAATCTTTTTCAATCTGGCAAAAAAATTTGTTGACAATTTTCACGTTTGACTATTATTTTATCGTGATTCTTTATAATTGAGCGCATTTTGTGGAATTTACAATGACTTTGATGGCAGAATCTCTCAATAATTCGGATGACATTTTGCCCCATATGCCCGATAGAAAGAGTGTCTACTGTCGTTCAATTCAATTTCAAGTGCGAAAGAGTAGGATAAGCATATACAAAACGTTTGAGACTGACAAGGATGATGTCAGTGTTGATTTCACGAATTTTTTCTGATCTAAATGGTATGCCGGAGCCATTACAGATTAATGGGCTATTTCCATTGAGAAAATTTTCAGATTTTTGTAATTCCCAATTCACATAAAAGCTCACAAAAAGCCCCAGTTTCGAAAACGAACATCTCTCTGACATTTATTTTGATTTATCTTCCTGGGTAAAAATAGATAGAAACAACCGAAACCTTCATAAAATCATTATCAAAGGATATCTTTAATCGTTTGGTACCCAAATTGAAGCAGAGAAAGAAATTATAAGGGGTAATTGAAACCATTAAAACAGCAACGTTACTAACATAAATATATTATGGCTATATTGAAGCAAATCTCCTACGCTTGTATCTGGGAAAAATTGTCAAATATGTTTCATGAGACTTTCGGTGCGATGGAATTTAACAGAAGATGGACGGAAACACTGAGCCTCTTCTCTTGATTTTCACATTCGCTACAACGTATAAGACGGTAATTGTTACACTGCACTTGGACTGGGATCACATCGTTTGTCGTAATGTTTCACTGACACAGAAATCAGTCGAATAGTGAACCGATAAAAGTTGTGATCCAAGTCCAAGTGCAGTGTAACAATTACCGCTTGTACATGATTTTCAATGCTATATTCGATTCCTGATGAAGAGAGCATTTTGTCGAAACGCTGTAGACAATAAAATCGTGAAAATCATGAAAAGTTCAGTGTTAAAGGACATATCGCTTTTTTAAAAGCAAATTTTTCAGCGAGAAATGTGCTTTTAAAGTCATTTTCCAAAATCTGTTTAAATGCCATTAAACAATGGTGTTTAAAGGCCTTTAAACAATGGAAGCGATTTTCGTTTCTGTCAAAATTTTCATTTTGACGTTTTTCCTATAAGCATAAGCGATTTTCTTTTAAAAATCAATTTTTGACGAAAATTGCTCTCAATGTGTAAAAGATTTTAGGCAAAAAATCTCTTGGTTGTTTTAGAAATAAGACAAAAGAACAACGTTTTATAGAAGAGTGATTATTTATGTAGGCACAAGCTGCCACTATGTGAATCTACCTCAATCTCCTCTATATAATTAAAAGCTATCTATTTAAAATCTTGACATTCAAACGTGCTTATGCGCTCTTATTAAGAATATGGATATGTTTTTTTACTATCTTGCTTAAGTTGCTTAAATAAACGCAGTAGACCGAGTAAATAAGTAAAAGAGAAAGATCACTACTGCTTTCATTACTGGATTTCTTTCAATGATATTGATCATTTTCAATCTGCTCTAGAAATTTATATAATATAAGAGGTTTTTCTAAATGGAATTTTGGTTGATTTGTTTTTTTTTTTTTTGATTAAAGCTTATTTTTAATATATGATCTTCAAATTTATAGTGCCATCCCAATGAGAAATGAACATTTCTTTGAAGCACATTACTGTTCTAACTGCTTCTTCTGACTGGGAAAAACAGTCGAGATTGAAACCAATACAATGTAACGTCGATAAAGTAGTGCACTTGAGAACAGTAAAGTGCTAAGAAAAAAACGTGCTAATTTTTCATTGGAATAGAACGATTAAGACCTATTCTTATGGCATAACTTCTACAATTTTTTAAGAAGCGATTTTTTTTAAAGAAAACTTCCTTGTTTAGTAATTTGCAGTCTTCGGAAACAGGGCTTAACCTCTTTTCCGAAAATTGCTTTATGCTAGTAATCGATTCAGAATATTTAGGGAACCTCGTGCACAGAAGACGGGTTATTGCTAACAGATAGAAAGTCATAGTTGAGCAAGTAGAATAGCTGAACCAATCCTTAGCACTCATTCAAGTACGGATGATACACGAAAAACCTAAGCCTAAATAGACTCAAGTTGATCCTCGGAAAGATTGAGTCTGTGAGATTTGACAGTAGAGGATTAGGTAGTGAAAATTTACGCAAAAGTACCTCTAAAATCGATGATCCTAAGCCTTCAGTGGTATGACAGTTTGTTTTAAATATTTACTGTCAAATATTAAAAGCAAAATGTCAAATCAAAATAACCGAGCAGGACTGGAAAAACGGGTTAAGGGTGTGTTGACGTACTCGTAACACAGGATTAACTGATTGTCTGCTCTTACTTAGAGAATTGCTCAGAAGGCATGATAGCTCTCTTCTTTAAAGATGCACACTTCACCTCCTACTCAAATCTCTAAGGCATAAGTCTGTCTTAGAGCATTAGGGCCTTGACAGACCTGAGGATTAGCCAAGAGACGGCTTAACGTAATTATATTCGACATATTAGTTAAACTTCATTTCCATCATTTTCCACTAAGTCGTCTCTCGGCTTAAGTCGTAAGTGTGTCTAGGGCATTAGATTCTGATTTCAAATCAAGGAATCATCAAAATTCTGAGAAATATTCCAATTCTGTTCAATTCTAGGAACCATAATCGATATTTCAGACATTTAGTGATGTCACTCACGGGGAAAACCTTTTAAAATCAATCGATAACTAACAAATTTGACGGCAGTTGAATCTGAGCTTTCATAAGCCAAATGGGGTTTGCTTATCAGTAGCTTTCGATTTTCACACTAATGGGTACTCCTTCCCTTATTTATATTAAAGCATTGCGCCCTTCTGCTATTCTATCCGGTGACACGTCAATCTCTCTATGAGCCACTTGATTAGATTGTTGAGAATATCATTCCACCGAAATAGAATATTGATACCAGATTGCAGCCAGAGACTCTATCATACAGAAAATATCCTATATTTTCCCTTTCAGTAACACTATTAAAATTTCTGAGGTTTGACAAGGCCAGTTCCCAACTAAAGTTGGACTACTTAGAATCAACCCTCATCTCATTCATTCTCACCCAGAAACAATTGTGTTTAAAAGTGAAGTGATTTTGAAATTGAAAACGTGGTGCAGGACAATATTGTACTTGGGGTCCGCAGTCGTCTACCTCGGGGGGAGGAGGTGAAGTTTCGAGGGGACGTCGCGGAGAGTCATGTCGCAAGTAGCGGGTGGTGCTGGTACAACCGAATTCCGTGAATACCAGTGGGCATATTCTATAATGGATTCATCACGGGTATCCACATGCTTAATTTCAATGCTCCTCATTGTCTACGGTAGCTTCCGTAGTCTCAACATGGAGCAAGAAGCCCGAGAGAGGCAAGAGAAGAAGCGTCAGAGTGAGAGTATGAATAATCTCTTGACTGGAGAACCAGTGCAACAGGAAACAAGTAACAGTTAATTTGCTGATTTTATAGGCTATCAATTTGTCAATTTTGCTAAAATATCTTATCTCCTATTGCAGATAAATTTGCCACCTTGGACACAATGCATGCTCTCTGCTTACCCTTAGGAGCCTCAATATCACTTCTTGTGATGTTCTTTTTCTTCGATTCCATGCAGATGCTCTTTGCCGTCTGCACAGCGAGTAATTATCTACCTACTTTTGCATCTCACAGTGCAGAGATTTTAAAGGATTCTTCTCTCTTTTTTTCAGTAATTGCTACGGTAGCATTGGCTTTTCTGCTCCTGCCAATGTGCCAATACATTATCCGTCCCTGCTCAGATGGCAATAGAATATCATTTGGGATCTGTGGTCGTTTCACGGCAGCTGAACTCTTTAGTTTCTCCCTGGCTGTATCGATAGTTTGCATTTGGGTTCTCACCGGACACTGGCTTCTCATGGATGGTAAGTTTCAGAAAACCACCCATTCAGCATATTAAATTAATTGTTTAATATCACGAGAAAAGAAGCCTTTAATATTATTGGTAAATTGAAGATTTTCAATTTAAATTAATAAAGGGTCAAAAGAGTTCAAGTTAAGCTGCTCGATCAATTTTAAAATATCTTTTTGGGAAGTGTTTTTATAAGTCGAACGATTTAAAATCGATTTGAATCCATTTGGTTAATTGAATTTTAGTGAAATCTATCAATACCGGATATTGGTTCAGAACGTTTAGAACCGTTTATAACCGTTTTGATTAACTCCAAATCGTTTAAGAAATATGTAAAGTGGAATAGACTTGATCCTGAAAACCATAAAATTAGTAAAAGGAGTAGGTGATTATTAGCCTAAACCACAAATTTGAAAAAATACTAATACTAAAAGCAATAATTTAAATAATTATTTACACTTCTTTTAATAATAAAACTACAAAACTTATTTATTTTATTAGAAGGATTTATATGTTTGAATTTTAAATCTGAAGGCCTCTATAAATAGATTGAAGACGACCGTAAACTTACGGAAAAAAATTAAGAGGTTAATCCTAGGCAACTTAAAATGATAAAAAGCTATCACTAAATTGTAGTGTCAGATCTAATTGTGGTTTTTACTTCTTAAAGGGTTAGGGAACACATGAAGACGAAGGGAGAAAAGAAAGAGATTAGTTTCGACATTATGGAATTTTAGAAAGGTTATCGAAGATCGAAAGTCGATATCTCTTTCCGTTTCAATTTTAGGGTCAGAAGACAGAAAATGAAGTTACATTGCTTCAGTTTAAAGGTGATTTTTACTTAATAATATAATTTCAAGCTTCCAGGGAGCATTAAAAAAAAACTATTTTGTAGAGTAAGATTATGTAGGATATAACCGTGAATTTTTTGCGAATTCTTGGAGATCACGGAATTTTTTTTCGCGGACCGTGGAATATTTCGCGGATTTTCGCAGATCACGGAATTTTTTGCAAATTTTCGGAGATCACGGAATTTTTCGCGGATTTTCGCAGATCACGGAATTCTTCGCGGATTTTCGCAGATGACGGAATTTTTCGCGGTTTTTCGCAGATCACGGAATTTTTTCATGGATTTTCGCGGGCCGTGAAATTTTTCGCGGATTTTCGCAGATCTTGGAATTTGTCGCGAGTCCCTGAATTTTTCGCGGATTTTCGCGGACCGTGGAATTTTTCGGGGATTTTCGCAGATCACGGAATTTCTCGCAGATCTCGGAATTTGTTGCGGGTCGCGGAATTTTTCGCGAATTTTCACAGATCACGGAATTTTTTTCATGGATTTTCGCGGGCCGTGAAATTTTCCGCGGATTTTCACAGATCACGGAATTTGTCGCGGATTTTCGCATATCACGGAATTTTTTCACTGATTTTCGCGGGCCGTGAAATTTATTTGCGGACCGAGGAATTTTTCGCGGATTTTCACACACTGCATATTTTTGCCTTTCTCATCTACTTTTCTTAATTTTCTAGTAAAATTTCGTACATCTCAAGCCCAAAGGATACTCTAATATGGTGTAAAGTTTGAGGCCTCTATATTTTATAGTTTCCGTGATAAACTACTTTAAAGTTTTTATTTACTTTTGTGCAAATTGCACCAATTAAGCATTAATTTCAAATGAAAAACCCTTGAAGTTTGTCCACAAACCGAATTTGCAATATCTTTATAAGCTGATCTATGCTTATCATTGGCTTCAATACATTTTACTTAATAGTGAGATAAAAAGAGCTTAAATTGAAATTTTCTATGTTTTTGGAAATTATACTCTGTAATTTCGTCTCCTTCTGACTTTTGAATTTGAACCATTCGGGATTTTCGATTTTGGGATTTTTTCTCTTTGGAATTTTGGCTTTCTCTGGATTTTAACTTTCCGGATTTTGGCTTTTTAGAATTCCGGCTTTCCGGGATTTTGGCTTTTAGGATTTTGACTTTTCTGAATTTTGGCCATTTGAAAATTTGGCCATTATGCCTCCGGCCCCTCCGGCACACCTTTTATATCAAGAAACTTTCATGAAGTCGATTTTCGGATCCCCTTCTTTTTCACATGTTTTGCATATCGTCGGTTGCGGCTACCTCTGTCGTATCTGCATTTCTTTTGTGTCAGCATTTCAGCATTGGCTTTAGGGATTTTGGATATCTGATATTTTAACTTTTTGGAACTTTGGCTTTCGAGATTGCGACCAGTTCGAGGTTTTGTCTCTTTGTGATTTTGGCTTTTGGGATTTTAGCTTTTCGGGATTTTGGCTTTCTAGGTTTTGACTTTTTGGAATTTCGGCCATTCAGGATTTCGGCTTTTTGGGATTTTATTTTCGCACAATGTTGGCTTTCGGTATTTTGGTTTTTGGGATTTTGGCTTTTCGGAATTTTAGCTTCCGGGATTGCGACCAATTCGGAATTTTGGCTTTTCGAGATTTAAAAATTTAGGATTTTGGCATTAGCGGTTTTTGGCCGGCACGGATTAAATTCATGAATTAGATTCATTTAAGAACTTCCGTTAACCGAAACTTCAAAGCTTTCGCTTGGTAAAAACTCTGAAAATTGTCCTTACAATGCCGAGAAATATAATGTTTTTTGACCCCCTAGCGGTGAGTTGATGTACCTCAAATGATCTGAAAAGTTGTAGGATGGTAAAGTATCGTTTTTTACGCCGAACTAGATTAGAGTAAATACAGAAAACTATCGTGTTTGACCCTATTTGGTACTCAATCAAAAGGAGGAAGCAAAGCCAAAGCTTTTAAAATGTTTTTTTCTTTACATTTCAGCAATGGGAATGGGCCTCTGTGTTGCATTTATCGCATTTGTTCGTCTGCCGAGCCTCAAAGTATCCACCCTACTGCTAACTGGTCTCCTAATCTACGATGTGTTCTGGGTGTTTTTCTCATCATACATCTTCAGCACAAATGTAATGGTGAAAGTGGCCACGAGACCAGCAGAGAATCCTGTTGGAATTGTGGCCAGAAAATTGAATTTGGGTGGAATTGTTAAGGAGCCGCCAAAGTTGAATTTGCCAGGAAAATTGGTTTTTCCCAGTATTCAAAACAGTGGTCATTTCTCAATGCTTGGCCTCGGGGACATTGTGATGCCGGGTCTTTTGCTGTGCTTTGTGCTGAGATACGATGCGTACAAGAAGTCACAAGGTACCTCAGCTGAGACTGGAGTTCCACCGCCAAAGGGTGTCGGCTCTAAACTTACGTATTTTCATTGTTCCTTATTAGGGTGGGTTTTTTTTTAAAACATTTTTTGAATGTAGAGGAATCCAATTGGATTGAGGAGTTAATTTCGGGTTTTTACTTGGTTTACAGATATTTTTTAGGTCTTCTAACAGCCACAGTAAGTTCAGAAGTTTTCAAAGCTGCTCAACCAGCGCTTCTCTATTTAGTTCCCTTCACACTTTTGCCCCTGCTAACCATGGCATATCTTAAGGTGAGTATTCTTAAGGTTTTTAGAGGTCTAAGGGAAGGTTCTAATAGGATTATCTCTTTTTGGAATAGGGCGATTTGAGGCGTATGTGGAGCGAACCGTTCATAACACAACAAACTTCAAAGCAGCTGGAAGTCTGAGGAATATAGTATTTATAAGACAAGTTATCTCGTTGGCTACGTTATGTTTCCGGCTGGCCAGGAGACGACAAGTGAGATATGTTTACTATTTTGTTAATTTTTTTGGAAAATCTTTACAAGTTTGAAAAGAACCAGAAGCATCTCATTCAATCATTGGGAAAGGGTACATTTCTCGGGGTGATTTGGGGGTTTGGGAATCCTGAAGGGGTGTAGGGGGTGATGCCACTTACTTGGTTATCCTTTGAAAAGACCTTTCCGGGGATCCTGATGATCCTCGATGTTTCAGAAGAGTCTCAATTTCCACTTGACGATAAGGAATCCAAGATTAAACACTTCTTTCACTGAATAACACTTCCGGGAATGAATCACTTTATGTCCGGACACTTTTTGGAAGGTTCTAACCTAAAAAACAATTCAGGGAACTTCCTGTAATCAACGCACGAACAAATGATTACAAAACACTTTACAATGCAGAAATAGATCACAGGAAATCACATCTGTACCTCCCAATGTACTCCCCAGTTCCTTATGAGGGACAAATCATCCTTTCCCTTCTGCCTTTCCGGCTTCCGGGAAGAAAAATTCGCCCACGTAAACCAAAGCCACCCCCAAAAAACTAAACGCAAATTTTGCAAAGGTTTTTCACACACTTTTCTCAATATTTCCTCAAATCCCAAATCACGATCACTTTCCCACAATCACAGATTATCTTTTGCAACAATATTTAATCCATTTCACTCACAAAATACCGCGAGATTCGAAAAAAAGGCGCGTATAAAACATTTTTCCACGGAAAAATGTTTCAGGTGAACTGCCATCTTGGAATTCAAAATACTCTTTCCGAAACGGTCTCCGGAATATGGCGTAGTCAACGATTAAATCTTAGAAAAAAACATGAAAAAAATGAAAAAATGCAATTTGCAAAAAAAAAATATTTGAGAAAAATATTATTTCATTAGATTTTAAGCACAGATACTAAGGAGATGCAATTAATTTACCTGGGAAATTACACGAACAAATTAGCTAGAGCTAAAGTCAAAAAACACATCTTCATTTCATCAGCATTTTCTTTTATTTTTATTTTATTTTTTTTAAATCATTTTCGCACGAAGAATCATATCTGAAAGAACAAGAAATTATATTTTGCAGTAAGTCTGTACAGAAGTCAACCTAGATTACTCTCTTCTAAATGCAAAATTTTAATTAAAAAAAAAATAGTCTGATAAAAAAGCGTCAAGAGATCAATGGAAAGAATGGAAAATATTTTCTTTAAAAAAAAAGATGATTAAATTATGAGATGTGAAACGCATTCTTTTATTTGGCTAAGAGGTTATTTTGTAGTCTGATGAGTTTATGTGGAGTTTATCTTAAAAAAGAAGAAAGATGCTTTTAAAATTATCTCTTAAGATCGAGTCGTAAAGAAGGTTTCTTCAAGTATACTTGAGGTTATGTTTGAAAACAAGGTTATGTTTACAGATAACCTTAAAATATTTGTATTTGTAAGAAAATCTTGGTCCTGTGATTTCTAAACTTCTGATTTTTTCATCCAAGGGTTACTTTTATTCTAACTTGAAAATTCTAGATTTGTAAGAGCCGAAAAAGAAATGAGGTTATGTTATTTTAAATAATACTCAATCTCAAAAACAATCTTCTTTTCTGCTTACACTAGAGAGTCTTCTAGTATGAATAACATCCTAGCGAGCATCAGATGCTAACCAATTTCAATTCAGCTGAATACAAGTATTTTCAGCTGAATTCTGCTAACCTTAAAACGACACGATAGGCAGTGTCATTTTTTTAAATTCGGTTAGCACAATTTGTTCAAAAACCGGTCAGCATATTACTACTGATCGACTCAGCAAAAATATGCTGAAAACGCTGCTTTTTTTAGCTAACTGCTCGCTGAGATTTCCCACTCAGCGAGCACTAAATTCTAACCGATTTCAATTCAGCTGAACACATGCATTTTAGCTGAATTCTGCTAACCTTAAAACGACACTTGTGAGGCAGTGCCGCTGCCACTATGGGTAGCACTTTTTCTTCGAGGACTGCTGACCGGCCACTAATTTTTTGCTGATCGACTCGGCAAATTTCAATTTCAATTCAGCTGAAAACATATGTATTTTTAGCTGAATTCTGCTAACCTTAAAAAGAAACTTGCGATGCAATGCCATTACCATGTATTTTGTTAGCACTTTTTGTTCGAGAACTGCTGACCGGTCAACAAATTGCTGCTAATCGACTCAGCGAAAATATGCTGAAAATGCTGTTTTTTTTTCGAACGATATTTTCAAATATAACGGAATTTATGTGAAATTAAATTGTACTTTGAACCAAACACCTGATTTTTTTCTCACAAGTTTTCATGGTAACGTATGTCCTTTTCATTTTATGCGATCATAATGCGTGTAAATATTCCGGAGCTGGACAGAAGTATGATTTTTAATCATCCACAGCACGAATTTTTCAACATAACCCCAGATTATTTTTTCAGATCAATTTTATCAATAAATATAACAAACGCTGAATATTAAGTGATTCAAAGACACAAATTTCCTATTTAGACGTTCACTTGTAAGAATTAATGTGAATTGCATTAATATTTCATTCTGAAGACAAATTTAGATGATAATTTTTGGGAATTTTTACCAAATAAATCTGTTTTCTTTGAAGTAAAACTCAGTATAACCTCAAAAAATTCGAAAAATCTCTTAACCAAATAACAGAATGATCCCCAAAAATGAATTATAGATTTAACCAAGAATTATTAATTTAGGTTAATCACACAATTTATTTAAGGAGACCCTCTCTAAACATTCTGGTATGCGTAATTTTTCTGATTTGTTTTCTGAAAGAGAAAAAAATGAAGATTTGAAGTAATTGCTAATTAGAATTATTAATTACTGTACTTTGATGTATGTATACATAAAAAAAATGAGACAAACCCCCTTCCTCCTAGAGTGTATGTCATAGTAAAAATTTAAGATTAAAAAGAGTAAAAAAAAAGAAAAAAAAAGTTATGTAAAAAAGAACAAACAACCGGTGATATATTTAGTAGAAAAAAAAATCAGAAAATCGCAGATTTAAGTATTTGAATGAGGTGATTGAGAATAAAAAAACATATAGACACTAACTGTACATGTTGCTTTTTTACGACTTTATTGTATGTATGAAAAACCGATAACAGCAGTGAAACCAACAAGTTGAACAAAAGATTTATCTCATTGTATATTTATGTAATGTGAAGCTTAATTATTGGACATCAACATTGAATTTCAGATTTAAAAAGTGAAAAGAAAAATGAGAATCATTAATCATTGAACGTAATATGTGTGAAATATAGTGATAAATCTAGAGAGAAACTAACTTTAGAACTAATGGATAGAGAGTACGATTTTTTCTGTTTTTTTTTTCAAAATTATTTTCCAGAAAAAATGAGCATTTTGGAATGAAGCAATTATTTAAAAATAAAACATTCTCATGAGAATAAAAAAAAACTCATCTGCAAATTGATAGGGAAATTGATTTCTACTTTTTGTGAAGAAAAATCCACCCTACAGAGTTGAGCAAAAAGTGCCCAAAAAATTGGGTTTAAGGTCTAACCTAGAAGATTTTTCTCAGTGCACACACATCTACAGCATGCAAGGTTATATTTTGCAAAAGTGAGAAAAGGAGATTAAAGGCAGAGCAATTTCTGAAGGAGATATATAATTTTTCACACAATCTCTAATTCTAGAAAAGCAGTTCAAATCAAATCATTGAATAAGTTCAACAAAATGAGGAACGTTTTTTCCGGATTAGACATTCGAAAGATGTAAATGTGGAAAAATTATTTTAAAAAAATTGTGGTTATGTTGGGCCTAACCTCAAATTTCCAATATTTATTTTAAAAGAGTAATAAAAATATTTAAAAGTTAGTTTTTTTGATAAAGTTTTGCAATTTAAGGTTATCTATTTGAGTTATATTTTTAAATTTGTTGTGCAAAAATATCGTTCTAGAAGAGACTGTTGGGCAAATTAAATTTTTGCAGCTTATTGTTGTGTCTGCTGATAGAAAATGTCCAGGATTTGTGGCAATAAAAATGACAGGGTTATGTGAACAAAAAATATTTTTAAACAGTAAGTATGAAGCAACAGGAAAAACGAGGAAAACATTTTTTTTTAAATTCATAAAAGTAAAACTTTTGTTTTTTAAATGGGGAGAAACTTAGAAGTCCAGGAGCCCTTCGGCAAGACACGCGAGAAAACTCGAAAAACCGATCCGGAGGCACCCTGACCTGATCTTTTTTTAATGAGGTATGACTCAGTGCGAAAGTTTTCCAGAAGACAGGTTAAAGCTACAATGCACCTCGAATCCAAATGGAGCGACCCACGAAGGGGAACTTATTAAATTTGGAACGGTTGCACTATTCACAGATTCACTAATCAGCTAAGTGGATCAGTGCCTCTTGTTCAATACATAAATAAATATGTTTCAGGTCTAAATAGTTGGTTGCTGCCATTTAGAATATATAGGCTGCCGGAGGCCGACATCCAGGGAAATACAAATATTTCTGGATAGCAAGTCCGCGATTCTTTCTATATCTGGTTGGAACACTCGGTCTGCTCTTGTTTTCGAATGCCAGGAGCTGGGAGAATCAACTTCACAGAGATGTGAGATCGGACTTCACTGGGTAGTTAGACACAGACTTAGACACACAGGAATTTCAGTAAAAGAGAAGGCAGACTGCCTCGCTGTTGCGGGAGCTAGAACTGTATTCATTAGACCTGACCCAGCATTACGACTCTCTTTACAAATGAGAAAGTCTATTTAATCGTATCGGGATACATTATTACAATGTAATCATGTAATATTGTTGTTGATTCCGTGTTGGAAGAATCTGCTAAGTCCGTTTGTAGACCGCTCAGGAGCGCCTTCCCCGCAGTGTGGATGCTTCTTCCATGCTCCCGGAGTTGTTGGGCGATGCGATGCATATTTATTACGTTATATCACAGTAAAAATGTATTTTTCTAAACATTGAGTTGCTTGCATCGGGCGGGACTCGAACTCACATCTGTGAGAGTTGAGTGAGAGATCTCACCGCCCAAGAACCAACCGTCTTGCCTATTGCACCACTGAGATCCCCAAAAAGTCTATAATCAGAGAGAAGACAAATTCAAGGCACATCAAACGGACTATATCGCGACAATACCGATATACCGTGTCGTGTGTCCAGACTCTTCATGGAAAATATCGATAGAAAACGAATGGATTAAATTGTGGTGGGGGGGAACCGCTATAGAGCCTGGCGGACTGGGACTGCCGACATTTTAACCGGCCATTGTTCGAAGAAACATTCGAAGAACGAAAAAGCGATCGCAGCGCCATAAAGGATACAATAAAGAAAACTGAGTCAATAAAGAAAACTGGACTATTTAGATTTTTAGATCCAAAGACAATGCTGTCTCTCAAATTTGTGAAAAAAATCACTTCTGGACAATTTTGCACGGATGTTTTAGAAAATATGAAATTTCTATGCGAAATTAGAATATGAAGCCCGTATTTTGTAATTTAAGGAACATTTAATCATTTTTATTTTTTAATCATGCAGATTACGAGTTCCTTTACTTTTACTGCATAAAAAATCTTATTTTTTGAGGTTAGGTCTGACATAACCTAAATTCAGTTGAATTTCTGTGTTTTCTAGGCTTTAATTAATTTTTTTTGGTCAAATATTAAAAAAATAATTTTTATAATTAAAAAATGGATTAGAAAAAGAAAAATTAGCTATACAGTAGACTCTCGCAAATTCGGCTCTTTTAAGATCGGGCTACTTTTTAATTCGGGCAGCGGTTACATTTGAAAAAAGTTTGTTGTCATTTTTCAAGTTTGATTATGATTATCAAATGAATCAAATATGCTCAAATTTAGCATGGTTTGTCTTAGTTTTGATGTGATTTTGCATTATTGAGGGATTTTCATGCAATTTACGTTATATATGAGTGTGTAAACTCAATATCTATTTGAACATGTCGTCCGAATTTCTGTCTAATTCGGCTGACGTTTCGGTCCCATATGCCCGAATTTGAGAGAGTCTACTGTAAATCCAATTTTTGGAAGAACAAAAAAACTTTTTGTGAAATTTTCAACGGGTGAATGAAAAGAAAATGAAAAATAAATAAACCGTTACTTGATTTGCGAAATTTTCATTTGAAATTCAAATTACTCCGAAACTGGTCGAATGTTGTTTTTGTGTGTCCTTGTCCGGCGCGCTGACAGTAAGTTGTCAAAAAAAAGTTGAAAAAATGGCTTCCTCCCAGTGTTGATTTCATTTGTAAATCCGTGAAATTCTGCCTGAATGCCGTGCAAAAGTGATTAAGTATGCTAGGAAGTGTTCAGTGAAGGTGGTGAGGAGGTAAATTGTTTGGTTAGTGGACAGAATTGTGGCTTAGATTGCTGAGAATTGGGCGTGGAAAAGTTGTTGAGGAGTGCCGACTCCCCATAATCAAAATATCCCGGGCAGAGATACAGACGATATCCCACAATCTTGTGGGTTTTGCTCTGACTGTGCCATTTGATAAGGGTGATAAGAGGTGGGGTATGCAAAAATGGCTGGGTCACCAGACATTGCCGGGGAATTGTGCACAAGTGTGGCAAGTGGAAGTGGCACTTCGGGCTGGACAGAATTCTGCGAGAGACATGCCCGAGCAGCTGCATCGGACTTTGCCAAATCCTGCGTTCACTACATGGCCAGCAATCTGCCCGAGGCAGCACGCACCACAATATCCCACAGAGACTTTATGAGGAAGTTCATTGAGTGCTTCTCTGATCATTTTGACACTGAATTCAATCGACGGAGAACTCATCAAAAGGTAAAATCTTTCTATCCAGATCATTCCCAGCCTTTACTCTAAAGCGGATTTGTTGCCTTTGCCCCAAAAAAAAAACAATTACAGACTGGAAATGGAAATGCCATTGTTCTCGAAGAGAGTGACTATTCCGAAGACACAGACTCACCCAAAATCACCCATAAGCCTTTCTTCAGGCGGCTGTCCTTCAAGGGACTCCGGAAGGGAAAGGTATTGCCTTGAATCTTCTGCTCGTTTCTGTGATTGCTCTAGGGACAATTTTGGCTTGCAGGCTTTCTTCCACAAACAGCACTCGGACGAAGCGGAACTGGCCACTGCGCGACAATCCAAGACTAAATTGTCCAAGATTGTCGTGGAGTGCCGGAAGGAGGGATACGTCAACTACTTGACGCCGGAGAGCCTGGATCAGCCGGGAGGGATTCACAAGTGGGAGAAGTGTCGACTAGCTCTGGTGAAAACCGTTGGGGGCTACATGCTGGAATTCTACTCTCCGCCAAAGTCACAAAAGGTAGGAATCCTATTAGTCATTTTTCCAATAAGACCAAAAGCCTATTAGGTTTCAAATCTGGGAATTTTGTAATAACAATTGGAGGGAATAACCTTCAGAAGTTCCAAAATAAATCCACTCGAAATACTACGCGACGAAACATTCTTTAATTTAAGGTTATGTTTGTCCTAACCTAGAAAACTTTAAATCAAATTTACGGACATGAGTTTTGAGGTAAGAACTTTTAAAAATTTAAATTTCGAAGCAATGAAATCAAGAAGAAATCTTCTAGACGAAAAATTAATGGATTTTAGAGACATAAAATAGTTTTTTGATCCTTAACTGACAATAAACATAACCTAAAACTCTTGTCTAAATTGAAAGACTGGTCTTTGAAAACTTTAAAAGACTTAACCTAAAAAGAAATAATAAAATGTTTCACCTGATGAATTTTAATTGAAGCAGATTGGAAAGTATTTAAGTAAAAAATAATCAGTAGAAAATTTAAATTTGATCAGCAAGGAAAATTTTCATCACTAAAAAATCCAAAAGGTTAACTTTTTGGTCAATTATTAATTCAAATTGTGCAATTGAAATTGGATTTAGCCAGTAAGGCAATCAAATTTCCTTAGTAATGCCTTCGGCCCCTTCGGCACACCTTTTAGATTTGAAAAATCTCATGAAATCAGTATTCACACACGTTTTGCAAAATGTCTATCTCACTCTTTCGCACTCCAAATTCGATTGAGCTAAATTGAACTTTTCTGATGTTTAAAAGAAGAAGACTGCTAAAAAATGAGATAGCCATATGCAAAACGCGTGAGAAAGAAAAAGACTCCAATTTAGATCGCTTGAAATTTTTCTGATCTAAAAGGTGTTCCAGAGCCATAAAGAAAATATTTTTTGGCAATAAAATAAATTAATTTTGATCAGTAAACATATCAATCTTGACAGAAAAAAAAACACTTTTGATCAATAATTAGTGGCTCGTTTCTTTATTGATCAAAATTGATTTAATCATTAGTGAAACTGGTTAATTTGTTCATTAACCGAAATTAATTTTTGATCACTAAGCAAGTCAATTTTGGTCAGTGGAAAACTTGATTTTTGCAAGTTAATTTTAATCAGCGAATGAAAATTTTGATAAGTAAGCAAGTCAATTTTGTCAGTGAAAAAAAGTTGAATTTGTCAATAAAAATTAATTTTGGTCATTCAATTCATTCTGACCAGTAAAAAAAATCAAGTTTAATCAATAAACAAATAAATTTTAATCAGTATATAAAATCGATTTTGGCAAGTAAACAAATCAATTTTGACCAGTAGATAAAGTTCATTTTGATCAGTAACCAAGACAATTTTAGTCAGTGAATAGCCGATTTTGGCCGTTAAAAAGTAAATTTTTGATCGATAAAAAATCAATTTTGATCAGTAAATAAAATTAATTTTGATTAGTAAGCAAGTCAATTTAGTCAGTGAAAAATCGGATTTGTTCAATAAAAATTGGTTTTGGTCATTAATCAAATTAATTCTGACCAGTAAATAAAATTCATTTTGATCTTTTATCGAGTTATAGTCAGTGTAAAATTGATTTTGGTCATTAAAAAATAATTTTTTATCGATAAAAAATCCATTTTGATCAATATTGAAATTAATTTTGTACAGTTAAAAAAATCATTTTGACCAGTATAAATAACATCTCTTTTGATTAATAAAAAAAATAAATTTTGTTCAGTAAAAAACAATTTTAATCACTAAACAACTGAATTTTGATCAGTAAATAAAATGTATTTTCTTCAGTAAGCAAGTGAATTTTTGTCAGTTAAAAATAGATTTTGTCCAATAAATCAAATTTGACCGATAGAAAGTCTATTTTGTTCAGTAAAAAAGAAAATTTTTATCAGTATTCTAGTCGATTTTGATCAGTGAAAAATCGATTTTTATCAGTAATGGCGCTGACACACCTTTTAGATCAAGGAATTTTCATGAAATCAAAATTCATATCATTTTCCTTCTCAAATTAGATTAGATTTCAGTTTAGATTTTCTATCCTACTCTTTCATACTTTTCTTTTTCTTTTGAACGTCCACGCTAAATTAAATTTACTTCAATCGAATTTTGAATGGGAAAAAGTGAAGTAGAGATACATTATGCAAAACGTTTAAGAGTAAAAAGGATGTGAATTTTAATTTCAAGAAATATTCGTGATCTAAAGCTGTAATAGAGCCATAAGAAATCACTTTTGGGCAGTACAAAATCTATTTTGGAAGTAAAGAAAGCGATTTTGCCAGTAAAATTATAATTTTGTAATTTTTAGTTCTCAAATTGTTCTATTTCTATATTTTTCTCAAGAATTTATTACAACTAATTAGGTTATATAGATTGCAAGTAAAAAAATACTATTTTCGCATTTTTTTTAAAATCATATTTTTAATTTAAAAACAAAAGGTTTAATCCTTGATTGAAAGTATCTGATTTAGTTACCAAGCAAGGAGGTTTTTCATTTTCTTCTGAGATTCTTTTTTTATTTAGAACAGAGAATATGTTATTTTAAATTTTGAGGTTATGTAAAAACTAACCTAAAAGTAATTACTAATAAACAATTTAAATGGCGAAAATTTTTAACAAATTCAGTCAATGTACCAGAAATACTTGAGATAGAATGTTCATATTTTGAGCTTAGTTTCCTACAGATTAATAGATGAATTTTTTTTAAAAGAAAAGATTTTTACCTATTACGGGGGCGCGGGGAACCGCTGCCAAACACACGTCTTAACGGTTACTGAATCTAAATCCTGTGCATTAATTCATTACAAACTCTATTGCTTTAGATAGAGTAACTATCCAAGAACACAAATTGGCAACTAGAATTCAAATCAGGAAAGAGGAAATTGGCCAATTTTAACAAATTCGACGGGATGTCGCATTTTCCGTCCGCCATTTTGAGCAAAAATTTTGCATGACTTTCCGCGAAGCGAGAAAAGAACAACAAAATGTATTTCCATCTCTTTCGGACTATTTTTCTCAAGTAATTGAATAACTAATGTTACTAAAAATCCATTTCCGACAGCAATTCGGATAAAAATTGCCCAGAAATAAATCATCAAAAATCACTCAATTTGCGTAAGATGTATAATACCATGGTAAGAAATGGGTTAAATGCAAACTTATTGTTAAATTGCGTATTTTCATTTTTATGATTTTATTTTTTTTTAATTGCTAATTTTTCAATTCTAACCTAAAAAAAATATTAATAAAAAATGCAATAAAAATCCTAATTTTCAAAAATTAAATTAAAAAGCAAAGTTGCAATTTTTCCTCAAACGTTTCACATTAATTTACAAAAAAAATCAACAGCCTCGAAGTGGCGTCTTTTGCTTCCTGATTTCGGAAGCACGAGAAACAACTGCCCTGGAGATGCCTGATCACGAGAATACGTTCGTCCTGAAGGCAGACAATAACATGGAGTATGTGATTGAGGCCCATGACACTGATGATATGCGCAGCTGGTTGGCCACAATCCGGTACTGCATGCGAAGTACTCCTACAACTCAACTCCCATCTGCTGATCAGGCCCTGTCTGTGGTCAGTGTGGCTCCCAATGCCACAGCCACGCCAATTCCTGGGCCTGATGTCACCTCTAGTCCTGCTCCGGAAGTTCCTCCACGACGAGCCGGCGAGCGCTTCTCGTCGTCCAGCAACTTTGAACTGACCGAGGGAGACCTCGAGCCGGTTCATGAGACTGACACAGACCTCACGGCCATGATGCGGGACTACCCTTGGTTCCATGGCACGCTGCCGCGGTCAGATGCTGCCCAGCAGGTGCTTCATGGGGGCGCTGGGGGGCATGGGGTGTTCCTGGTGAGGCAGAGTGAGACGCGAAAAGGAGAATTTGTGCTGACTTTCAACTTCCAAGGACGCGCTAAGCACCTCCGGATGACGCTCAATGATAAGGTAAGTCCAACACAATTTTTTTTAAAATTAAAATTCAGGTGAAAATAATAAAAAATGAAGCACAAAATTTTAAAGTGAAACAAAAAGTGATGAGAAAATACCCCTAAATTCATTTTTTTAACCTAAACTAATTTCAAAAACAAAATAATTTTGTATAAAAATTGCATTTTACTTTCGAAATCAAGTTGTGCATAAAATTATTTTCTGTTAAAGTTCAAGAAATGTTCATTTCATTTGAGGGATAATCATCTGAAAAAATTATGTCTAGAAACGCGAAAACATATTCAAGGAACTTATTAGAAACATTTTCAGGAAATAGGGAAATGTTTCTCGAAGCGCGAAATCTCATTGAAACGCACGTAAAGTTTTTTAAAAAACACGAAAAAGTTTCAGAACCACGAAATAGCCTCCAAGAAACACGATTTTTTTTTCGAAATACAGAAACACTTTTAAAAAAGCACAAGAAGTTCTAGAAATAAAAAAAATTCTCAAGAAACACCAGAATTTTTCTAAGAAACACAAAATAACTTCCCAGAAACTCGAAGACGTTTCTAAGGAGCATAGAAACGATTTTAAAAACACGGAATTGCTTACAAGAAACTGGAATACTTTGCAAAAAAACACGAAAATCTTTCAGAAATATGAAATTGCATCCAAGAAATCTGAAAAGGTTTCATCAAAACGCAAAATTGCGTCGAAGAATTTCGAGCGGGATAATAACAATAACCTTTTAGATATGGAACGGATGGAACCCGAAAGAAAAGAATCTCGAAAACGTTTCTAAAAACATGGAAATACTCCCAGTATGGAAAGGTTTCAAAGAAAAAGGGAAACGTTTCCAAGAAACACAGAAACATTTCCATTAAACAGAATTGCTTGCAAGAAACACGAAAATCTTTTCAAAAATTCGTCTTATTGGAAAAGGATAACCTTTTCCAGAAACGTGAAATTGTATCTAAGAAACTCGGTAATAGTTCCAGAAACGCAGAAATACTTCCAACGATAATTATACTTACGGAATTGTTTTTAGGAAATACAGACACGGAAATCCTTCCAAGAAACATGAAATCGCATCCAAAAACTCGAAAAGGTTTCTTCTAGAAAATGTTTTCAATAATTACGAAATCGTTTCCAATAAACATGGAAACGTTTCTGAGAAATAAAGAAACGTTTCCATGAAACAAAATTGTTTCCAAGAAACACAGAATAATTTCCATGGAATCCAGAAACCTGTACATGAAACGTGGTATCGGATCTATCAAACTAACCTCTAAAAACACGGAAACATTTCCAAGAAACATATAATTGCTTCCAAAAAAACACGGAAAACTGTCCGAGAAACATGGAATCGCATCCAAGACAGACAATAATATGTTTCCAATAAGTTTGAAAACGTTTCGAAAAGCGTACAAATGGTTCCAATAATGAGACTATCATTTCCCATGACAGAAATCCAAGCACTCACAATCGAGATTCCAGAAACGTAGAATTGTTTTAAATAACAAAATCATTCACAAGAAACACAGAAACGTTTCTGTGAAACAGATTTGCATTCAAACACAGAATCATTTCTATGAAACTTATAAAACCTTTTCAAGAATCGTGAAGTCATTATCCAAAAAAAACTCGCCTAAAAGAATCATGGAATCGTTTCTAAAAACATTTGCATGGATCTCACGGACATCCTGCCCTTATAAATTAAAGAAGAGAAAAAAAAGATTTTCAAGAAACATGAAAACGTTTCCAAGAAATGCTGAAACTTGAAATTACAACCAAGAAACTCGAAAAGGTTTCAAGAAACGTGGAATCGCACCCAAAACAACTCGCTTCTAAGTGAGACACTCGGAAATGCTTTCACAAAACATGGCAACGTGGTACTGAAACGCGAGAAACCTCATTCAAAAAATTCTTAAAGTTTTCCAAAAACGCAGAATTGTATCCGAACATCTCGGATGGGGCAATCATTTTGATAGATCACAATTTAAAAATAGGATCTCCAAAACGTTTTCAGAAACACGGAAATGAAGAAACACAAAATTATTTACAAGAAGCCAGAAATTTTTCAAAGAAATGTGGAATTGCTTTAAAGAACGTCGTCATTAGGAAACTCAAACGTTTAAACGAAACACGGAAATTTTTTCCAGAAATGCAAAATCGTATTAATGAAATTCAAAAAAAGGTTTCCAGAAACGCAGAAGAATTGCATAGAAGACTCTCAAACGGGGCACAATCATCTATTAGATGGACTGCTAATTAAATGAAGAAAAAAATGAATCTCGAAAACGTTTTCGGAAACACGGAAACATTTTAAGTAATTACAGGATCGCTTCTTGGAAATAAGAACACGTTTCCAAGAAACACAAAAAAGTTTCCAAAAAACCTATAATCGGATCCAAAATACTCGTCTCTGGGAAACATAGAATCGTATCCCAGAGGCGTTTGTGTAGATGCCACAGGCGGTCCTACTATTAAAAATTAAAGAAGAGAAGAAAAGTTTTCAAGAAACACGAAATTGCATCCAAAATTCTCAAAAAGGTTTCAAAGAAACGTAAAAACGATTTCAATGATTTCGTAGGGGAAGTGCTTATAATTTTGGACAGTCTGCATATAAGCATCGATATCCTAAGTTTGAAGTGCCATATTTTCAATACTAATTGACTTTTCTTGTTACTCTCTTTTCAGAAGGATTGTTTAGAAACTTGGCAAGCTATTTATCATCTCATTTTTACTAAAATTAGTTTTAATACGTTTAAAAATGAATTGATATGTACAGGTGAATTTGACTCTTATTTTGGACAACTTGGTTATTAATTTTTACAACTTGTCTGTAAATTTGGACAGATAATCCGCCTCAACAGGATGCCCATTGTTCTTCATTTTATGAACCAATCTTACCAAGTCCTCTTCCTGGTCATGTAAGGGAAACGTGGAATGTCACAAGAAGCCCAGAAACTTTCCATATCATTCATTAAAGTGAGTTGACTTCGGTACTCCAAGTACGTGCGGATTCGCTCATTCCCTGCCCTTTCCGGGAGCCTTTCAAGGCATTTCTCACTGCATCTCTTTCGTAGAGATGATGCTCCTTCATTTCTCCAGGCATTTGCCTAACCTAGTCATCACAAAAGCTAAAACTTCACGAAATTTCGTGAGAAAAACACCTGTCCAAAATAAGAATCATCACCTCACTGGTGAATGTCTTAAAAAATTTCCCATTTTTCACACGAAAAATATAATTCACAAGGCAAATCTCACTTCAGGTCAAATGAACAAATCATCAGTAACGTGAATCAACACAATATTCAATGAATATTCAATAATATCACTCAAAAACAGCGAACAAACTTTGTTAGTACTTCACCAAAACTAAATAAGACTGAAGTAAGCCACGAAGTTCTGTCATATTTCTCGTAAGCAATTGCTCACACTGAATTTTCAACAAAGCAATTTCAACTCAAATCATATTCAAATTTTAACGTATTTAGTGTTAAAATATTCCAAAAAGAACAAATATTTAGATAGAATTCATTATTCATCAAATATTGGAATAAAAATCCATCATTTTAATCAATTTATTTTTAGTGTCCAATGTTATCCTCAAAGTGTCCAAAATAAGAAACTGGACAAAATTAGAAGCATTTCCCCTAATTGTTTCTACGAAATACAGAAACGTTTCCATGAAATAGAATTGCGTAAAAGATACAAATAAATCTGTTCTATGAGACCCACAAACATTTTCAAGCAGCATGTGGAGTCGCATCCAGGAAACTCAAGTTCTAAGAAACGCGGAAACATTCCCAGAAACACAGAATTGTTTCCAAAACAACAGAGAAACCTTTCCAAGAGATAAGGAAACTCTAAAGAAACATGGAAATGTTTTCAATAAAATCGGAAATGTTTCGAAAAATTTGCAAACGATTCCAATAATTGCAGAATAGTTTCCAAGAAACACAGAAACTTTCAAGAAACAAAAACATTTTCAAGAAATACTTTACAAGGAACACGAATCATTTTCAAGAAACTAACTTCTAAGAAATACGGTAAACGTCTAGAAATGCGAAATCACATTCAAGAAACATGGAATGGAAACGTTTCCAACAAATTAAGAAACATTTCCGTGAAACGGAAATGCTTTCAAGAAATACAAAATAGTTTCCATTAAACGTAAAAGCCTTTTCGAAAAACTCATCTCTGAGAAACACGGAAATGTTGTCCAGAAAACGCAGGAACGCTTTCAACAATAATTATAATTACGGAATCTTTTCTTGGAAACAGAAATATATTTTCAAGAAACACAGAAACGTTTCTATAATAACAGATTTTTTGACAAGAGAAACGAAAATCTTTCTTAAAACATAGAAACGTATCCAAAATACTTGTCTATAAGAAGCACAAAGTTATTTTCAATAAACGGCTGTGTGAATATCAAAGACGTTTGGCCCTTAGATGACGAGAAGTTTTTGAGAAAACCGAAAACGTTTCCTAAAAACACAGAAATATTTATAAGAAACATAGAAATGTATCTAAAAAGAGACGAAAATCTTTCCAAGAAACGTCAAGGGATTTCAAGAAATGTCGAAATTTCAAAAATTATGAAATCGTATTTAAGAAATACTGAAACATTTTTATGAAATAGAAGTTTTTCGTTTCCAAGGAACATAGAATCATTTCCAAGAAACACAGGATCGTTTCCAAGAAACATGGAAACGTTTCCAAGAAACATGGAAACGTTTCCAAGAAACGTGGAACCAACCATATCCAAGAAGCTTACCTATTAAGAAACACAGAAATCTTTCCAAAAAATATAAAATCGCATCCGCGAAACTCGAAAATATTGCCGGAAAGGTGTAACTGATTTCAATAATTACAAAATCGTTTCCAAGGAACACGTAAGCGTTTCCATGAAGCAGAATTGCTTCCAAGAAACACAGAATCATTTCCATGAAACATAGAAACCTATTGGCTGAATCAAATTCAGTAACTTGCCTTGGAACGCCTTGGGATTGAACCCGAACATTTTCCTGAGGTGGCGGAGGATCGACAAACATGGGCTGCTAATTTGGATGCCATGGGCCCGCGACCCCAATAGGGATAAGCGGTTGAAAATGAATGAATGAATGAATAGAAACCTATTCAAAAAACAAGGAAATATTTCTACGAAATTCGTAAATGTTTGAAGTTACGCAATTCAAAAAATGACACGCAGAAACGTTTTTGAAACAGACTGTATGGATGTTGACGGAACGTCTGACCTAAAAACTGAAAGCGAAGAGTAACAAAAAGAAGGAGTTTTCAAGAAACAAAATCGTTTACAAGAAACACGGAAACATTTCTAAGAAACTCACCTGCTTAAGAAAAACGGGAACGTCCAGAAACGCGAAATTGCATCCAAGAAACTCGGAAATGTTTCCTATAATTGTAATCACGGGATCGTTTCGAAAACCTCGCCTGTGAAAGAAACATTTCCAATAAGAATGGAAATTATTTTCAAAAGAAACACGCTAACGTAGCTATGCTAGAAACACGAAATCAACTTCTAAGAAACACGCCAACTAAAAATGTGAAATGGCATCCAAGACGGAGAAACACTTTCAAGAAACGTAATTAATTTCTTATTTTACAAAAATTAATTCTTATAAAATTCTTATCGTTCTTAATTTCTTTTTACTCTATTAAATGTATCTCGCTTCATTTTCCTGTTTTTTTTTTAAACTTGTCATGCCACAAATTTGTAAGAGGAAACTACCCTATGTTTTGTGAGTCAATAAATGAATTGAATTGAAAGAACCATAAAAACCAGACTCGCAGAGTTAAAGAAAGATTATGAATTCTCAATCTTCATGATTTTAAGACAATTTTTTAAGTTTAGTTGTGACACTTCCAATCGGACTGCATCGGTCTTGATCGGTAATTAGTCTGTTAAACCTTTAAGGACGATTGGGACACCGGTGTTCCAAAACTAAAAGCAATTTTTTGACTATAGAAAGGTATTTTGTCCTCTAAATCCGTAGAAAAAGCGGTTTTAGTTTTTGGAACACCGGTGTCTCACTCGTTTTTAAAGTACTGCTTCCTGAAAGTGGCCGATATTGCAACCTGCCCGAATTAAGGCTCCATTACGCTCAAGGGATCAAATGGCAGAGCACTCGAATTCTCTTTAGACCACCAGGATTTTTTCTGGCATTTAAAGTGTCGAAATCTGATGCATTAAAAGTGTCTGATGTTTCCATCAAAGTGGACGGTATTACAAGCTGTCCGATATAATGCTCTTTTGTCCTATTTTAAACTGTTCTGTGTTCTGTGCTTCATTTTGAATGAAGTTGCAGCTTTAAAAACAAACAAAAAATAAATTGTTTACAGGGAGAATGCCGAGTGCAACATTTATGGTTTCCAACAATCACAGAAATGCTCGAACACTTTAGACAAAATCCAATTCCACTGGAGTCCGGAGGGACGGCCGATGTGACCCTCACAGAGTACGTTGTGCATCAGCCTCCAGTGCAAGTGACGTCCTCCGTTTCACCGAGACATGTGAGATAGCCCCAAATGAGGCGCCTTACATTTCCAAATTGTCGTCAAATCAGTGTCAGTGTTGCTAGTTTCTTTTTTTTAGTTTTTTTTTATTTTTAATTTAAATTTTTATATAGTTTTTTTTCATTTTTAAATTTCTTTTGCAAATTCATCTCAAAATTCAGAGTTTGCGGATATTTTTATTTTCAAAAATGTATGTTTGGTTTCTATTTTTTTTTAACATTTGATTGATTTTATCCAAAGATTTTTTTTTAGTCTAGGCAGTGTTTATTTTGCAAGAATTTATGTTTTTAACTTTGAAAAAAAAAAACTTTTCTCCACAGCCGACTCCAAACATAATCACAATTGGTGGAAGTGTTAGAGTGAAAACTTGTGATCTAGAGTTACCACCTCTAATTGTCCAAGCTCCAACTCCAACACAATCATCACAGCCTCATTCATCACAGAGCAATTCAGACAATGACACCGGACGTGCCGTAGGCAATCAATATAGTTTTGTCTAAAAGATATTGGCAAGGGGATAAAAAAAAGTTACAACGCCAATTGACAGTGTCCGCAAAGAAAAAAAGTGGTTTCTGTGAACAAATGGGCGCGCGTTTTATCGTGTGAAGAAAAAAAATTGTATATTTTTACCTCAGGTTTATCCTTTTTTTCATCTTCATTTTATTTTCTTATTTGTTTCGTGGAAATAGAAAGAAAGGGAATGAAGAATATATTAATTTATGTATCAAAGTGCCATAATATTTAGCTATATTGTATTTCTCTCGCAAAATATTACTCAAAATACATCGCATAGTGGAGTAAAATATAAATATGCATCAAGGGATGGTTGATAGGGCATGACCTCGATAGTGTAAACGGGGTAAGACTGAGTTTACATAATCGAGGTTACACCAAATTTGCAACAATTCTGCCACAAACTAATGACATAAATATAGTGAAGTTCCATCTCAAACTTGTGTCTTGAAATGGGGAAAAACTAAGAAAAACGCTTTACATCACTCAGTCTCGAAGCATTTGATTTATCATAGTTTACAATATCGAGGTTATACTGCTTTTTTCAGTGTTTATCAATATTATTCTCAATTGTGATTTGCATTGAACGGAGAATGAAAGATTATTTTGGCAAAAGAATAAGTTTTAGCAAAATTCAAGTGATTAAAAGAAAAAAGAATCATCAAAATCGGTAAATAATGACCGGAAATATAGTCCAGGCAAATTTTAGTCAATTATAGCACGTATTGAACATTGAGGGGACAATGCAAGTTATCTTTAGATGAGTCTCGATCTCAGCTACAACCCTGCGAAATACTAAAAAATCGGAAACAGAGATTTCGAAATATTCGATATCGAAATTTCGAAAATCAATTTTTCAATTCCAGGTCCGCGAGCGATCGAAAACAAAGAAAACCCCTGTTTTCAGTATGAAGTTGTGTAAGAACGTGCTAAACCTTCATCAAAATCGATAACAGAGATTTCGAAATTTTTAACATCAAAATTTCGAAAATCGATTTTTCGCCTTCAACTCGGCAAGTTGTAAAAAACGGGGCGGGAGATGATCCTGTGTTTGCTGAATAAAGTTGTATGAGAACTTGTAGAAATTTCATGAAAATTGTATGCAGTGAATTCAAGATATTCGATATCGACATATCGAAAATCGATTTTTCGATTTCAGCTTGGCAAGCAAGCGTTAAAAAACAGGAATAGATGGTATACCCTGTTTTTGGCACGAAGTTGTGTGAGAACTCGCAGAAATTTCATCGAAGTTGAAAACTGAACATCGACATCAAAATTTTGATAATCGGTTTTTCGATTTTCAAAATTTCAAAGCACGGCAAGCGGTCAAAAACAAGTATGGGATCTCCTGTTTTCTGAACGATGTTGTGTGAGAACTTTTGATAATCGATTTTTCGATCTCACCGCGGCAACCGATTGAAACAAGGATATGATCCCCTTTTTTAGTGCGAAATTGTGTGAGCACTTGCAGAAATTTAATCAAAAACTAAAAGAGAGATTTCAAAATATTCGACATCGAAATTTCAAAAATAGATTTTTCGATGTCAGCACGGCAAGTGGTCAAAAACAGAGATGAGATCTTTTGTTTTCGGTACGATATTCTGTGAAGAATTGCTGAAATTTCATCAAAAACAAAAATTGCGTGATATTCGACATCGAAATATCGAAAATCGATTTTTCGATTTCAGCTCGACAGTGTTAAAAAAAACAGGGATAGATGGGATCCCCTGTTTTCGGTACGAAGTTGTGTGAGAACTTTCAGAAATTTCATCAAAGTCGAAAACTGAACATCGACAATTCAAAAATTTACATCGAAATATCGAAAATGATTTGCTAGATTTGAGCACGGCAGGTGGTCAAAAAAAAGAAGAGATCTCTTGTTTTTGTTAGGAAGTCGTGTGAGTAATTGTTGATATTTAATTAAAAACAGAGATTTAGAGATATTCGACATCCAAATATCGAAAATCAATTTTTCGATTTAATCTCGGCAAGCGTTAAAAAATAGGGATGGATGGGATACCCTGTTTTCTGTACGAACTTGTGAGAGAACTTGCAGAAATTTCATCAAAGTCGGAAACTTAACACCGACAATTCGAAAATTTACATCGAAATATCGAAAATCGTTTTCTCGATTTCAGAACGGCAAATGATCAAAAACAGAGATGAGATCTCTTGTTTTCGTTAGGAAGTCGCGTGAGTAGTCATTGATATTTAATCAAAAAGAAAGATTTCGAGATATTCAACATCCAAATATCGAAAATCAATTTTTCGATTTAATCTCGGCAAGCGTTAAAAAATAGGGATTTATGGGATACCCTGTTTTCTGTACGAAGTTGCGTAAGAACTTGCACAAATTTTATCAAAGTCGAAAACTGAACATCGACTATTCGAAAATTTACTTCGAAATATCGAAAATCGTTTTCTCGATTTCAGCATGGTCAAAAACAGAGAAGAGATCTTTTATTTTGTTAGGAAGTCGTGTGAGGAATCGTTGACATTTAATCAAAAACAGTAATAGCGAGATATTCGACATCGAAATTTCGAGAATCGATATTTCAATTTCAGCTCGGCAAGTGGTAATGAGACAGAGATGGATGGGATCCCCTGTTTTCTGCAGGAAGTAGTGTAAGAACTTTCTAAAATTTCATCTAAATCGAAAACAAATTTCAAAAATAGATGTTTCGATTTCAGCACGAAAAGTGGTGAAAAATCGAAATGGAATCCTCTATTTTCGGTACGAAGTTGTATGAAAACTTGCAAAAACTTCATAAATGTTGAAAACAGATTTTGAAATATCTGACATCTCAACTTCGAAAATTGATTTTTCTATCTCAACGCGGCGTGGTCGAAAAATCGAAATGAGATCTAGTATTTTCGGTAAGAAGTTATTCTTTTCAAAACTTGCTAAAACTTCATCAAAATCGAAAACGGAGCTTTCGGGATATTCGACATCGAAATTTCGACAAATGTCTTTTTGCGTTTTCAGCGCGACAAACTGTTAAAAATAGGGATGAGATCCCTTGTTTTCGGTATGAAGTTGCGTCTGATCTTTCTGAAATTTGATCAAAATTGAAACAAGGCTTCGAAATGTTCGAAATCTCAATTTCGAAAATCGGTTTTTCGATTTCAGCACGGCAATCAGAAAAAGAAATGGGATCTCCTGTCTTCGGTACGAAGTTGTATGAGAACTTGCTAAAATTTCTTCAATGTCAAAAACGGATTTGCATATATTCGACATCGCAATTTCGATATCCATACTTCGATTTCAGTGCGACAAGTAGTGAAAAACCGAAATGATATTCCCTGTTTTCAGTACGAAGTTGTATAAAAACTTGCTAAAATTCCATCAAACTTTTTCAACTTTTCCATCAAAACTTTTGAGGTATTCGACATCGACATTTCGAAAATTGATTTTTCGATTTCAGGACCTCAAGCAGTGAACGTACGGACTAATGATGTTTCAAACACTTTTAGCATTTCACGAAAATGTTTGTTTCAACTTATTCTACTTAATAAAAAGCCACTTGAAAGGATTATATTCGAAAATTTATATTTTCGAAGTGAGTTTCCAGTAAATCGAAAGTGAATTAAAGCCCTTAAATAAGCTTACATTCTCGTTCAGTGTAAATAAAACCCTTACCTTAATTCTGGAAACAATATCAAGATCAAATTTAAGAAAATTTATAAGTCTTTGATTTTTGAACTTCGAATTTCGAAATGTTTTTGAAATATCTGGAGATTTATTTGAAAAATCAATATTATGGGTTAAAAAATTCTTGATTCTTAAATATTTTTGGTCTCTACTCTCCTTCAGTTTTTAAATATCAATTTTTTTCGAAATAAGGCTGTCAAAATTTTGAAAAATATTTGACAGCTTTAGTTCGTAAAATTTCACAAAAAGGATTAAATTTATTGATTTTGACCTTGATTACAGAATTAAGCCCTAATATTCAAAACTAATTTTTAAAAAATCTACATCAAGAAAATTAAAATGTATCAAAATTAAAGAATAAAATTAATTGTATTTCTTCTATGTAAAAAAAAACATAAAATTCTCTATCAACGGACAAACGTTGAGCTTACTTCTAAAGCTAAAAAAAATGGTAATATCTGTAAAGGAAATAGTGAATTTGTTACAGTCCAAAGCACTATTTAAATTTAAACTTTTTAAGCTACGAATCCGTGTAAATGTTTGCTACTTTTCTCTGAGAATATAAAATCCAAAATATTGAATATATTTATTTTATTTGCTCGAATTCAAAGAGAAAAAGTTATTTATAATCCCTCTAATTTGGGCTAAATACATATCTCAGCCCTTTTACCTTCCAGGGAGTTAAAATTTTAAACAATTTATTTCACCAATTTGAAGTTTTGAGGAAAAATGGTATCCCGGTGCTTGCCCTAGGCTAAACTGTTTGAGATTTCAAAATTGGATCTTGAAGGAACCTCCGAAAGTCTAATCCAGTAAATCAATTTTCTATCGGGATTGCATTCTGAGAAATTTTTCAAAACGATCCGTGAACAAATTCAAATCGTTTTCCATCCGGTGAACTCCCTGAAACAATCATAAAGGAAATTTCCTTTGGTGTTGTTTTTGTATAAAATATTTTTACATAAAAAGAAACTATAATGATAATAGTCGGTTGTGCAATATTTGTAGCATTACAACTTGCAGAGTTTATTTCTTACAATATTCTCACGTATCCATGCTTTTGAATGAAGTGTTAGGTTTTATGTAGTTTGTAAGTTACATTATTGAAAGAAAAGTGGGAGGATTTACTGTGTAAGCGATTTGCTAAAATATAACTGTATAAAAGAAAACTGATGCATGAGGAAATCCAATGGAATTCTGACAAAATATACTTTTTGAAGGAATTAATAACTTTGTCAAAGTGGTACAAAACACATTAATAAGGATTGTACAAGTCTTTTATTTTTCTCTTTTCGACAGTAATATGATGACAGACCTTTGTTTGAAACTTTTGTGTTCTTATAAGAATTCCTATTTTACAAATAATAACATATGAGAGATTAAAAAAATTGTTTTATTTAGTTATTACAGCGTCCAAGGTCCTTATGATTATCCCTGATTTTTCACTGGTTTCTACTTTTAATTTCCAAATGGATTTTGTATAGTCGCTAGTGCCTATCCGGCTCGAAGGACCAATGATCAGTCAACATCCAAATGCTTTGACAGACTTTGTCGAACTAATTTCTA